>NC_134545.1:65129865-65432895 GCF_050624435.1 Tenrec ecaudatus
GCCTTCATATCAAAGAATTATGTGCCTTAAAATGCTAAGAGGATTGATCAAATGCATCCATTCTTTTGCAGTCTTCTCTGTCCATTGCCCCCGGCAGTGCAGAGAAAAGGACATGCATATGTCAGTGCCAGTTAAGGACAGTTATTCATCATTAGCATCGCAAAAATCTGATTTTCCCAAGGAAAATTGATCCTAGATGTCCACTTCCATTTATTTTTTTCATTAAAGATATTTATAGTTCTCAGTTTACATTTAGATCTTTGATCCATCTTGAGTTTTTTTTAAACCTTGTGTAAGATATGGGTCCTGTCTGTAAATGGCTATATGTTTTGCCAGCCAAGTGGCTGAGGGCCAGAATTGTGCCTGCAAACATGGCAGAGAAGAAACTGTCCTGACTGAAAAATTGTGTGCTGAGTTCTTCTCTCCTAATAACTTCCTTAATGAACACTCTAACCTTTTAACCCATCGTCTGTGAATTCGGTGTGGCCATTGCAATGAATTATAGAACCTAGCAGAATAGTAGAGTGCAGGGAAAGTAGAAAATGGATTGGGAGGGGCAGCTGGTGTGCTAATAGATAAATAAGAATGGAGCGTGGAGGCATATCTGACCTCTGCTGTATGGCAATCAGCCTTGGGAATCATAGGAGGTCATAGGTGGTCCCCACCCCCTTTCCTCAATATGGAAGAGATGCCTCCTCAAAAGGAAAGGGGTGGTGGTGTGGATGGAGCAAATCATTTGGAATCTTCATTTACTGAAGAGGCAAGACTCAAAATGAAAGCAAATAGCTGCTAGCACGTGATAAACTGAAACACTGAATTTATAAAATAGGAAGCTAGGAAAATTTGAAGTCATAAAACAGAAAATGGATAAAGTTCAATGTCCTAGGCATAAGAAAACTGAAATGAACTGATAGTGGGCATTTTATGTTGGTCAATTATAATACAATGTTATGAAAGAAAAATTCAAGAGGAAGGAGTCACATTCATCATACCAAAAGATATTTCCAGATGTGTTTTTTAAAATCATTTTATTGGAGGCTCATACAATTCATCACAATCATACATTCATCAATTGTGTAAAGCACATTTGTACATTCTTTGCCCTTATCATTCTCAAAACATTTGCTCTCCACTTAAGCACATGGTATCAACTCCTCATTTTTGTCCCTCCTGCCCTGCTCCCCCACTCCCTCATGAACCCTTGATAATTTATAAATTATTATTTGGTCATATCTTATACTGTATGATGTCTCCCTTCACCCACTTTTCTGTTGTCCATCCCCCAGGGAGGAGGTTATATGTAGATCCCTGTAATCGGTTCCCCCTTTCCACCCCACTCTCCCTTCACCTTCCTGGTATCACCGCTCTCACCACTGGTCCTTGAGGGATCATTTATCCTAGATTCCCTGTGTTTCCAGTTCCTATCTGTACCAGTGTACCAGATTTGTAAGGTAGAATTGGAATCATGGTAGTGGTGGAAGGGGGGAGTGGGGAGCATTTAGGAACTAGAGGAAAGTTGTATGTTTCATCATTACTACACTGCACCCTGACTGGTTCGTCTCCTCCCGCAGCCCTTCCGTAAGAGGATGTCCAGTTGCCTACAGATGGGCTTTGGGTCCCCAATTCACACTCCCCCTCATTCACAATGATATGATGTTTTTGTTCTTTGATGCCTGATACCTTATCCCTTAGACACCTCATGATCACACAGGCTGGTGTGCTTCTTCCATGTGGGCTTTGTTGCTTCTGAGCTAGATGGCCGCTTGTTTACCTTCAAACCTTTAAGACCCCAGACACTATATCTTTTGATAGCCAGGCACCATCAGCTTTCTAAACCACATTTGCTTATGCATCCACTTTGTCTTCAGCGATTGTGTTGTGAAGGCGAGAATTATAGAATGCTGATTTAATAGAAGAAAGTATTCTTGCGTTGAGGAAATACTTGAGTGGAGACACAATGTCCATCTCTTACCTTAATACTAAACCTATAAATAGATGCACATATATCTATTTCCCAATACTAATATGCAAATATATTTACATATTTGCATGCCTGTATTTAGACCTCTATAAATGTCCTTTGCTTCCTAGCTCTTTCCTCTATTTCCTTTTACTTTTCTCTTGTCCCACTATCATGTTGAGCCTTCATTTGGATTTTACTAATTCCTCTTGGTTACATCACCCTTGATCATGCCCTACCAGGCCTCCTAGACCCTCCTTTTCACAGATTTGGATCACTTGTTCCCTTGTCCCTAGGTTTCTTAACACCACTTCCTTTTCTCCCACCTCCCCCTCTCCCATATCCCCCCGGAACTGACAGTCCCATTGTTTTTTACTCTAGATTGTTCATCAGCCTCTTATTTAGACAGACTGGTGAAGATAATATCACGCACAAAAACAAGACAGAGAAAAAAAACAAAAGAAAACAACAACAGCAAAAAGCCAATGATAAAAAAGCAAAACAAAAACACAATTACAACAAAAAAGAAAAGCCTGTTGTTAGTTCAAGCATGATTTGTTGGCCTTTAGGAGTGTTTTCCGGTTGGGTCTGATGGGGTGCCAAACCCTGCCCCCAGTCTATTTTTGGTATTCCCTGGGATTTCATTGTTCTGTTCCCCTTGCTATTCTGTTGCATGCCCTTAATGTTTTGCCTTGGTGTGGTGGGATCAGCTGGGCAGAATTCCCACACTGAGTCTCCAGTGTTGTCCCCTGTAGGACTATGGGTCAGTGAGGAATGTTATGTCTCATAGTGGGGCCAGCCATATGGTCTTCTCTCTGGATTGGCTGCTCTTAGCGGGAATGTCATCCTCAAGGCTTGGTGGGCCAGGATGTGCTCCACTCTCTCTTCCTCCCCCTTCATTTGTTCCTGTGTGCTCTGATCAGACACATCCCTCTCCCTGATCTATAGCTTCAGTGCTGTCCTCTGAAATAAATTCTTCTGGTGGGAGGGACAGGTGTCCATGTGGTTGGAATTGGGGCCGGCCCCTCAGACCTCTCCACTGGTTCCAGGTGTATTTTTTCTATACAGGTGCATAATATCTATGCACCAACATGAAAGACAAGTTAGGATGCTATTACTCTAACTTACACAGCAAAGAGTAATGACAAGAAGGAAGCAATCGAAAACAACCACACACATAGGCCTTACCAGATGAAACTCATAGGGACCAAATCAACAATATCTATGGAAAGAGACACTCGAGAACTTCAATAATACCCAGGAAAACCAAGTGAGGAGCTGACTATGAAACAGATCCTCGTCTTACCCCTACATGAGTGCTTGTTAAAACTAAAGAAAATTAACAAGACCGTGAGAGCTAAACTGTAATCATGGGCATACTCTTCTTAGGTGCCATTGAGTCATCTCTGACCCATAGAGGCTTTATTCCCAACAGAATGAAACACTACACGGTCCTGTGCCATCCTCACAATTATTCCTGTGCCTGAACCCATTGATGCAGCCACTGTGTCAATCCATCTCCTTGAGGGCTTTCCGCTTTGTCGCCAAACATGATGTTCTTCTCCAGGAACTGATTTCTTCTGACGAAATGTCCAAAGTATATTGGAAAAGTCTTGCAATCCTTGCATCTAAGAAGCACTCTGGCTTTACTTCTGATACAGATCAATTTCTCCTTCAATGGTGCCTGGTACTTTCAATAGTCTTCTTCAGCTCCACAACTCAAATGCATCTATTCTTCTACATTCTTCCTTAATGACGGCCAAACTTCCGTACGCATACGATGCAATGGAGAATACCATGACTTTGGTTGTTCCACCTTAGTCTTCAAAGTAACACCCTTGCTCTTAAATAGTCCAGAGTTGTAGCAGATTGACCCGATGAAATATGCCTTTTGATCTCTTGACTGATGCTTCCAGGAGCATTGATTGTGAATCAAAGTAAGATAAAATTCTTGGCAACTTCAATTTTTTTTTCCATTTGTCATCATGTTACTTATTGATCCAGCTGTGAGGATTTTGGTCTTACTTTCACTAAGTTGGAATCCACAATCTAGGCTATAACCTTTTATTATCGTCAGCAAGTGCTTCATTTCCTCCTTAATCAAGCAAAGTTGGGTCATCTGCAAACTGTAGGTTGCTAACAAGCTTTCCTCTAATCCTGACCCACACTCCTCTACGTATGATCCAGTTTCTCTGATGGTTTGCTCGGCACATACCGTGAAACTGTTTGGCGAAGGACACAGCCCTGTGGAACAGCCGTCCTTATTTTAAACCATGGCATCTGCTCTTTATTTGTTCACACGACTGCTTCTTGATCCACGTACGAGTCTGGCATGAGCACACTGAAGTGTTCTGGAATATTCCCGTTCTTCTCAAGGTTTTCCACAGTTTATCGCGGCCCACGAGTCGAATGCCTTTGCATAGTCGATGAAACAAAACCGTGTCATTGTGATACGGAAGAATTGTTATAACAGTTGTTATAAGGGTACATAACTGGCTGGTAAATTTTCACTTAAATGCAATATGTATTTTTTAGTATCCATCTCAAAGATGACATACTGTGTGCTTCCATTTATATTACATTCCTGGGGTAAAAATAAACATGAACATTGAGAATGGGTAAGTCGTTGCCAGAAGTTCAGGATGCAGATGGGAGGGAGTGTGGCCATGAAAAGGCAGCAGGAGAGAAAGAGGCATCCTCGAGGTTTGTGGCTTCCGTGTTAAACTCCTGGCGAGAGGTTAGCCTGGTGAGTGGGACATTAGGACCACTCAAGTTCTCGGTAGATAACATCAATGACTCAACTTACTCTGGGGTGATCCACTGTTTTAAATGCTTATGCATCACAAAGGAGGGTAGATCATTACAAATAAAGCATTAGAACAACAAATTGTGAGAAAATTTTTAAAAACAATGATTTAACCTGTTCTCAAATTGAATACAACTCACTGCAAAATTATATTCCATATAATTTTTAATGGGTGTCATGCAAAAAGACACCACCAGGTCTTTCTTCTGTGGCATTGCCAGGGAAATGTGAACTGCCCACCCTTTAGAGTAGTTGGGTGCTAACTGTTTGCACTGTCCAGGGTGTCATGATGAGAAATGGGGAATAGCCAGGTGTGGCTTTCTTCCAAATGATGGGAAAGGACAAGAGAAGAGAGGAGATCCTATTGGATAATTCAATGGGACAAGTTCCAAAAGTCATACAGTTTTGGAGACTGGAACTGAGTTTTGTATGAAACAAAAATCATAGTTTCATAGATAAAACTTCACAATTTGGGTTACTTCAATCAACTCAGACTATCCATCTCTAGTTAACACACTTAAAAACCTTGAAAATCTCTTAAACATTTATTTCTTAATGTTATACTTGCTTATTATTCTAATGTTGACATATCTTATTGAATAGTATGTGTTTTCTTCCATATTTGTGACCATAGTTCAACAAATTTAGTAGCAACACAATTACTGCAAAATAAATCCTCTTGGGAATTAACACAGTCTAACAAAATATAACATCACTGTCTTGTTTTAAAACAAAAATCAAGACTAAAGTTACAATTATTTTAGAAACTGCAATTAATGTCTCAAATATACAAAAATACAGGATCGTCCATGACAATTGTCAAAGGATATTATAGGGTTATGAACTATATTGCAGGCAGAGAGGGCATAGTGAAAACAGACTTGTTAAAACTGGACTCAATGTGCTGGAAATCATTTTTAAAGAGTTCTAAAAATGTTCAAGACTGGTAAAAAATAACAAGAAAGAAGGAAAATAATAATATTAAAATTAGACTGATTAATAAGATTAAAATGTATGCTTTAGGAAACCTTGTGGCACAGTGGCTAACTGACCCAACTGCTAACTGGAAGATAGGTAGTTTGATTCCACCACCTGCTTCACAGGAGAAAAATGTGTCAGTCTGCTTCTATAAAGATGTAAAGTCATGGAAATCCTATGGGAAATCTATGCTATAGGGTTGCTGTAACTCAGAATTGACTCAATGGCAATAGGTTTCATTTTATGGTTTAGTAAAACAATGTTTAAAGAATTTTTAAAAATGGCACATGTTAATTAACTTCAGAAAAAAGAAAGAAGGTGAGAGCAATGGAAAAACTGAAAGAGAGGGAGAGATAAAAGAAAAGGAGGGAATAAATAGAAAGGAGAAGAGGAGAAGGAGAAAGAAAATGGGGCAAAAAAAGTGACATCAATATAGATGTATTGAAAATTTCCCCCAATAGCTAGGATGTATTAGCATGCTACAAATCTTCATATCTCTCAAACCATCAACAATAGGGCAGAGTATTGAAATGTCATTTGGTTTGTCTCAGGTTTGAATACCCATTTGTTTTACCAAGATATTTGGGCTACTTTCCACTTCCTGCTCAAAGCTGTAGTGAACGAACATAATATTGTGTAGAGTATTGTGATAAGAGGAGACTCGATGGAGATTTGTTTTAAGACTTTAAAGGTATAGTATTGTCCTCTCTACCCCACATGGGCACACAGTGCTGTTCATTCTTTCCTTAAACAGACTGAAGAATACATTTTCAAGATCAATACATGCTCTGCAATTGTTAGAGAATGTAGTGATCTGTTCTAGTGAAAACAAACAAAACCAAATATCTCTGGCATTGATCGGGTCTACCGCTTAGATAAACGTCCAATAGTTGACAGCTATCCCTCAAACGAAGCTTGTGTTTGTAGGAGCCACAGCGGTCAACTAAGGAATAATAGTCATCCACCCTCACGTCTTTGAAGATGGGACTCAATGGCCATTCTTCAGGAGGCATGGTGTCACTCCTGATTTAGCTTGGCTTCAGGGTGGGTAATTCAAGGATTTTTCCTTTGTCTTATTTTGATGACTCTTCACAGCAAATCAGTCTTAGTGGTGTGCCTTCACTTAAGAACCCACTGACATCCAGTCAATTCTGACACATAATCACCCTCTAGGGAAGAGTAAAGTCATTCCATAGGGTTCCTAAGGCTATGCATTTTTAGAGGCGTAGATAGCCTCATCCTTCCCCTCGGGGTTTTGAACCACAGACCTTGGGGTAAGCAGCCCGGTGATTATCGCACAATACCACCAGTGGTTTTTCCTTTAAGAACATCTGTCCTAATTATACATTAAGAGAGTAAGGCGAAATCATAGGATAAGCCACTAACCTATAGGAAAAGGGAATTGAATGAGTAGTTTTGCCTAGCACAGTATTTATATCATCTTATCTTTGAGGGATAACTGTTTCCAACTGGTCTCAATCTAGTTCCATAGCAACATTCCTTATTATTAAGTGTAATTTTAAAATGGAAACTATTAACATTTCAACAATGCCAGTTTTCTCTGTAATTATGATTACTATTTGTTAATATTGGGAGCATTTGGGAAGTCGTCCTGGGGAACTCTGGAAGACAGTATAGAACATAGCTCTGCTTTCCCCTCATTGAGGGGAAGTATAGGTATTTATCCATTAGCTCCTACTTTTCTTTGGTTGAGAGTTGGGTGCTATGGGTTGGTAAATGCTTAACCATAAGCAATTGAACAAATAACCCCATTTGAAATTTTTTCTAATACCTGCATAGAAATACTTTCATTGTGGCCAATTTCAAGCTTAAACATTCCATCACTGACTGCAGAGTCAGGAAGAAATACGCAGTAGTTCACGACACATTATCGAGAATCTCCACTTTACAGATATAAATATGACAATAGGAAACAGTGACAGGTTAAATAATCAGGAACTAAAGTAATTTGAACAGATTTTTTTTCTCGACAAACCCTTGTGTCGAGGGCTGACTTTCAATAGATCGCAGCGAGGGAGCTGCTCTGCTACGTACGAAAACCCGACCCAGAAGCAGGTCATCGATTTGAACAGATTTCATTATGTGGTTAGTATAATTTGTTTAGTGAAATTTTACATCATTTATATTTTTAAGAATGGCTGTTTGGGAAATTTAACATAACACTTGAAAGCTCAAAGGTTACTCAGTTACTCAAGGCTCCCGGACACCACCACTCTGTGCACATCAGCTTCTTAGAAACTCTGTCTGGCCTATGGAAACATATTTGGCTTCCTTAGCCAAGGAAAGGAATCGCTTAGTAATGTGCAAATACTTTTAGTAATTAGCTAAAGGAAACACATGCCTGCGATCATTATAAGGCTCTCTCTGGTTGGATATTGAAGGTGTCTTCTGTTTTATATTAACTTAAGAAGCAATGAAAACTTGCTCAGATAATACTTAACATATATAGTTTGTATTTAACCTATAATGGATTTCACATTTATTATAGACCAGCAATCCGTTAAATGTCCTTAAACATCATAATATCTATGTGTAACCAAAATGCTCCTGAGAAATACAGGTGGTGAGACTTCATCTCATGCACTCTGGACCAGTTGTCAGAAGGGACCAGTCCTTGAAGAAGGACGGGTCAGAGCGACCTTCAATGAGATGGATTGACAGCGTGGCTAAAACAGAGCTGTCATGGTGAGGGAGGGGCAGGACTAGGAGGGGCTTCACTGTGCTGCACATGAGTCAAATAGAATTGGTGAAGTCTAACAGCAGGGTGAAATATTCACCATTCAAAAGACAAGCAGTATTCTCTGTGTCTAAGAACAATAACCAGCTGAACACAGATGTTATTTAATTATTTTTGAATATAGCTTTTAATCCAGGCTTGTCTGCCCATGAAGGGTGGGCTTTTTACTCTAAAACTTGAGTAATGTGTTATTATTTTCATGATGCCCTATTACAATGGAAAGATGAGTAAAATCTCTAGTTATATATATGTATACACGTATGTATACACACATATACACACATATATATGCATCCTGCCTAGATTTCACGATGGAAGCTTGTTGTATATCAGACAATGAGCCTCAATTGGTTACCAAGGTTACAAAGAAAACTGCATTCGCCCAGACACATGCCACCCTTTTTCCTATCACACAACACTGAAATATATCCAGCGAAGCACACAAATTTCCTAAAGAGAAATTATTATGCCTTCAAGTAATATCTTTAAGAAATGGATGAAGAAGGTGCATTTTAAAAAAATATGGAAGGAATTGTGTTTTAAACAAAGTTCTCTGGTTCAAGCAACATAGCTCTTAGTTTTTTTCTAGCTTTGAGAACAGATCATCTTTGGAAATCACCATCGCTTCAGAAAAGTGCATGATTCTGTGAGAGGAAAAAAATAGTGAAGGGAAATGTCAGGAACTGACTGATTGGTTTTGAAGTTTAACAATTGACTACACTGAACTTTCCCTAATTATTTCATTTTCCTTTTTGAAAATGAGCAGCAGCTGTGTTAGCTCCAGTTTTAGTTACGGTACGAGGACACGTAGAAAAGCAATGATGTCGTAGAAGCAACCAACGTCAGAAAGGAAGAAGGGCAGCATTCCATCAGGGAGGCAGGAATTGACAACCACTCTCTGTAAAGAATTACGGAATAAATATATTTGGTTTGGCAAACTGTAAGATCTCTTGACATAATTACTCATTTCTGCCATTGTAGCCCCAAGTCAGCCTTTAACAATAGGTAAGTGGATTAATATGGCTTTGTTGTGATAAAGCTTTACTTGAAATTATAGGAGTAAGACTAGATGTGTCTCTCAGGTCACAGCTTTCACCCCTTAGGCCAGTGATTTACATCGGCAAGTTCCTGGCCATTTTGATTTGTTTGAATGAAACAAAGATTCAAACAGTGGACACATGTTTTTTTGTTTTCCTTCAACAAATATTAATTTGATGGCTAACAAAGCCAGGAACTGCTCAGCATACTCCTCATACTGTAAGGAATTATTGCAGTTTCTCTCCCAATGAGTATACATGTTTTAAGCAGATAAGTGAAACTATAGACCAGTATGTCAGATAATTACTTTTCAACCTAGAGAGGGCTAAGAGCAGAGCTGGGATTGAGTTTGTAAAGATTCATTGTGATAGGAGTGGAGAATGGAGTCATCGGGACTTCTGTTCAAAGAGACTATGCTGCTTTTGTGGTTGTTAGGGACCCTTGAGCTGGTTCTAACCCACAGCAGCCCAATGCACAACAGAAGCAAACCCTGCCCCACCCTGCTCTATGAGCCCTGAGCTACTGTGTCACTCCATCTCCTTGACAGCCTTCCTCACTTTTATCAAGCCTGGATCCTTCTCCAGAGACTGGTCTCTCCTGACAATATGTCCAACGTATATAAGATGAAGTCTTTCCATCCTTGCCTCCATTGTCAATGGATATAGTTATTCTGCAGATTTTGTTCTTTCTAGTATTGAGCAGAGCAACCTCTATCCTATTGCTTTACAAAAGTATATTAAAATGTAATTAAGAAAGGTTGTGTAGAGAAGAGGTATAGCTGTAGCCCAGGTGGTAACGGAGCATGGTAGTAGGGCAGGAGGAAAGTCAAGGGAGATGGAGGAAAGAGCTAAGAGTCAAAGGGCATTTATAGAGGTCTAGACAAAGACATGCACATGCAAATATATAAGAGGATGGGGAAATAGATCTATGTGTCTATATTTGTAGGTTAAGTATTAAGGTGGCGGAAGGACCTTGGGCCTCTACTCAAACACTCCCTCAATGCATGAATACTTTCTTTCATTACATTGGAACTCTATGATGCTCACTCTCCCGACACAACTGCTGAAGTCAAAGTGGGTGAACAAGTAAATGTGGTGAAGAAAGCTGATGATGCCCGGCTATCAAAAGAGGTAGTGACTGGGGTCTTAAAGGCTTGAAGATAAACAAGCGGCCATCTAGCTCAGAAGCAACAAAGTCCACATGGAAGAACACACCAGCCTGAGTGATAGAGTGGTCCGGAAGGGATCAGTTATCAGGCATCAAAGAACAAAAAATCATATCATTGGCTGCACACCTCCATGATAGGATCGCTGAAGACAAATGGGTGCATAAGCAAATGTGGTGAAGAAAGCTGATGGTGCCCGGCTATCAAAAGAGATAGTGTCTGGGGTCTTAAAGGCTTGAAGGTGAACAAGCGGCCATCTAGCTCAGAAGCAAAAAAGCCCACATGGAAGAAGCACACCAGCCAGTGCGATCATGGGGTGCCAAAGGGACCAGGTATAAGGCATCATGAAATAAATAGATATATAAGTATATATATATACCATATTGAATGAAGGGGGAAGTGCAGAGTGAAGGCCCAAGTGTCGGCCACTGGAGATCCCCTCATAGAGGGGTTCAGGAGAGGAGATGGGTCAGTCAGGGTGCAAGGTAGTACCGATGAAGAACACAGCTTTTCCCCAGATCCTGGGTGCTTCCTCCCCCCAACTACCATGATCTGAATTCTACCTTGCAGGGATGGATAGGGCAGAGGTTGTACACTGGTACATATGGGGGCTGGAGGCACTGGGAATCCAGGGTGGATGATACCTTCAGGACCAAGGGTGTGAGGGGCGATGCTGGGAGAGTGGAGGGTGAGTGGGTTGGAAAGGGGGAACTGATTACAAGGATCCACGTGTGACCTCCTCCCTGGGAGATGGACGGCAGAGAAGCGGGGAAGGGAGACTCCGAATAGGGCAAGATATGACAAAATAACAATGTATAACTTACCAAGGGCACATGAGGGAGGGGGGAGTGGGGAGGGAGGGGAAGAAAAAGAGGACCTGATGCAAAGGGCTTAAGTGGAGAGCAAATGCTTTGAGAATGATTGGGGCAGGGAATGTGCAGAGGTGCTTTATACAATTGATGTATGTATATGTATGGATTGTGATAAGAGTTGTATGAGCCCCTAATGAAATGTTTAAAAAAAAAAAGAATCTTCACTCCTCCACTACCATGACCCCAGTGCTGCTCCTCAATCCAGACTAGACCGGAACAAGTACACAGATATAGGTGAGGGATGGGAGCTCACGACACAGAATCCAGGAACAGGAGTGGGAATAGTGAGACCAGAAGGGGAGGGGGAAGAGGAAGACAAAAAGGAGGAACCAGTCACAATGATTGACACATAACAATACACCCGTCTACGGGGGAAGAACAACAGAAAACATGGTGCAAGGGAGACAGCGGTTGGTGTGAGAGCTGAAATAATAACAATGTACAATTTATCAGGGGTATAGGGGGGGGGAAGAGACTATACCAAGGGATTAATAAAAAGTAAATGTGTAGAAAAGAATGAAGGCAACACATGTACAAACATGCCTGATTCAATTGATGTGTGGATTGTGATGAGTTGTATGAACCCACAATAAAATCATTTTTTTTTAATTTTGAAATGAGCTTACCCTGGACTAGAATGGGCCCTCAGTTTATTTATGCTATATTTACAAGAGATGGTAGAGTAGAGGACAGAAACACAGAAGGCATGGAGACCTATGAAGGCAGAGGCAGAGAGGGACGTTATGCAGCCACACGTCAGAGAACACCAAGAATTGCTGTAGTCCCCAGAAGCTAGGAAAGACACAGAGTCTCCCTCAGAGTCTACAGAAAAAAAAACGAACTTTCCATCATTTCATCTCATTTCAAACTTCTAGTCTCCAAAGAGTTTGACACTGAATAAGGAAGATAAAAGGAGAATTGGTGCACTTGACTTAGAGTGCCAGGGAAGGATATCAAAGGTACCATGGACTGCCAAAGAACAACCAGATCTTGGCCTTTGAGGAAGTACAGTCATGATGCTTCTTAGATGCAAGGATAGCAATACTTCATCTCATGTACTTTGGATGCATTATCAGGAGAGAACAAGGACCTGAAAATAGACATCATGTTTTGTTTTGTTTTTAAAATGGAGGGGCAATGAAAAAAATTAAGACAAGGTGAATTGACCTGGTGACTGCAACAATGTCACAACGATTGTGAGGATGGTGCAGGGCCAGGCAGGGTTTCCTTCTGTTGGACACAAGGGTCTCCTTCTGTTGGACGTCAGGCTCCTGTAACTCCAGGGCACCTCACAACAACAGTCTCCAGACTATCAAGAGAAAGTTTCATTTTATTTTCAATGCCACGAAGATTTTGACAATGTGTTAAAACAGTCCTAGCAATGGCTACCTCAATTTTGTGATACTTGAACATATTAGTTTTTACATATAATTTAGGTAGTCTATTTTGTCAAATATCTGATCAATAACCCTATCACAGGGAACTTCTACCTCTCAGAAGGGTAGGGAGTTCTCCCTCTCCATTCTCCTCTTTCTGATTATCAGCACCAATCCAGCCACAAGAACCACTGTCATAGCTGCCCATTTCTGACTTTGAGGTCATCGCAAGACAAAGGGCCATCCCTTTCATTTATTTCTTATCCCTCATCTGAAACACTGGGGCCCCAATAAGCCATTGTTAGCTCCCTCTCCTGTGAAGCCCAAGATGGGCAATTCAAGCCCATCAGGCTTTCTAAGGGAGAAAGATGTGGTCTGCTTCTGTAATGGTTTATGGCCTTGGGAAGAGCCTTGGGCACTTATACTCTAGAGGCATGAAATGCACTGTTCCTTAGGGCCTTCGCAAGGAACTAAAACTACAGGTCCCTTCTGCAGACTTGCAGCCTTCAGAATTATACACCAATACATGTCTGTAGTTTGATATCACCAAGTTTGTAGTAAATTGTTATGGCTCCCCAAAAAACTTTCTGCTAATGTGTTAGACTGCCTTCTCTAGAGAAACAAAACCTGATTGCTAATAATCATATACATATACATATATATATATACAGATAGATAGATAACATAAGAAATTAACAGTTAATTAAATTATAAAGCAGTACAAATGGCTCAGTGCAACTCAGTCCCGTGAGACAGCTGTGAGACACCGGCAGTCCTTCAAGTCTTGAGGGCCACTGAGTAGTCCTCTGTAGAGATATTGAGGCTATCTGGGCACAGGTAGCAAACAGCAAGGCAGGTCACCAACAGTCAGCCAGATCACAGGGTACAACAGTTCCAAGTGCGAAAGATGTAAATTCCAATGGTGTGGCGAAGAAGGTCTTGAAGGAACCTCAAATTATAGTGACAGAGTCCATGGGTTAGGTGTCCCACAGGGAGTGTAGCTTGCAAATTGAGTCACAGAACAGGCAAGGCAGCCACACACTGGTGTGATGATCAAAGAGTGAGAGACAAGAATGGCGAGGCTGGCCGAGCCATTTATCTCTTGGCCCTTCAATTAATCGCACATGTGTTTATCGGCCAGGTTGGCACAATAAACTAACTACCTCAGTCACCAATGGGATTCTGACTTATCTTCAATAAGTTACTCACTGATGGTTGGGCTAGATGAGTACTAAGTTCACATGCATCAATAGATCTGCTTAGATAGGAATATATCTGAATTCCCAGAATGTAGTAACATAAAATGAAACCAAAGAAGTGGAGAATGATGATTTAGGTTGGTATAATAATTCGTTCATTGAATGCAGATAGCAAAGATCACACACACTAACAGAATAGCAGATTATTGCCCTTTCTGGGAGGCATTTATTTTTTATAATCTCTTAATGGTTGATTCAAATACATTAAAATTTAGTCAAAAACAGAGGAGCTTTTCTATTCTACTTGAAGTTTTGTCACAAGTTTCTGATTCATTCAAAAGGGCTTCAAAATTATGTAATTACCTAATCTCTGGGAGCTACATTTAGATGATACCAAAATTTAAAATACATTTTGATTGTATTCTTTCAGATGAATCAAATCTGATTGGCATTTCATGCCAACATAGCGCTTGGATAATGATCTTCAAATGGTTTTGTGCGGTCTGTCCCAGTGAAGGCAGCATCCATTAAATGCAAGCACTGTGTGTGAGAGTACTTTAAAATCTATGTATCTAAGCATTAGCTATCACTATATAATGGGATCTTTTATATTTAGCATAAACTTGATTAGTTAATAATAACTATGAGTTGTATAGTTCTCTAGCTCACGTGAACTTGGAATATAGAAAGCTTGATTCTTGCTTTTATGAAAATAAAGTTTTGAAAAAGTTATTACTAGGCATATTAACTGAGTAAATTAAAAAACCTTTAGGTTTAAATGTTATTTGTGTTTCATTTTCCATTTGTAGTTATTGACTGATAACCTAATTTGATGGCCAAAAATACATATATCTATAAAACTTTGACCTCAGCAGGAGGAGAAGAGCTGTCCTTAGATATTTAATCACAAATTTTCCAGTGTAGCTAGAAGTATGACACTAAATTACAATTCAATTTGACCTAACTCAAATTATGAGTGTTTTTGATAGGCACCCATATAAAGAGAAACCAAATATTTTATCAATATTATCCTTCGCCTCGAAGTCAAAACTGTCGGAGACTGACTAGAAAGCAATTAAAAAAGTTTACCATACCCTGGCTCGCAGACTGATGTGTAAGGATGAGCATTGCTTCTTCCCTGAACTTCTCATGATGAGATGTCCCTAGTGACTGCGTTCACTTGGATAGAGAACAACACTACATTTAAGTGTATATGAAGAAAAGATGTAATATCCTAGTTTTTGTATAGAATTCTGACTTAAAAGAAAGTTGTTTGGGTACCAGGAATAGATGAAGGAAGTGAAAGGATCTTACATTTGGGTGGATCCAGATATGTTCCCACTGTTTCTTCCAAATACAAGAATGATCCTTATAGTATAATTTAAGATGTTATAAGTCAGATGTACTTGAGCGTGAACTATGTAGGGAACTATAAAGGAAATATGTTGGTCAGAAGGGGGAAGAAGTTGAAAGCAAATGGAATTAGTAGGCAGTTAGTTAAGCACGAAATCAGGGACTTTTCCTACACCAAACCAAACTAAACTCACAGCCACCGAGTCAATTCTGTCTCATGGAGGCCCTATAGAACAGCCCCTGTGAGTTTCTCATGGTGTGGCTGATGGTTTTGAACTGCTGACATCACAGTTAGCAGCCCAAATATTTTTATTTTTTATCATTTTATTAGGGGATTGAACAGCTCTTTTCACAATACTTCCATTCATTATGTAATTATGAATCCTTGATAATTTATAAAGTATTATTTATGTTTTCATGTCTTACACTAACTGAAATCTCCCTTCACCCACTTTTATGTTGTTTGTCCCCCTGTAGATCATTGTGATCAATTCCCCCTTTCTCTGCTCCCCACCTTCCCCTTATCCTTCTGTTATTGATACTATCATTATTGGTCATGAGGGTTTATCTGTCCTGGATTCCTTGTGTTTCCAGCTGTTATCTGTATCTGTGTACATGCTCTAATCTAGCCAGATTTGTAAGGTAGAATTGGGGTCATGATAGTGGGGGGAGGAAGCATTAAAGAACTAGAGGAAAGTTGTATGTTTAAACAGTGCTATACTGCATCCTGAATGACTCATCTCTTCCCTGTGACCCTTCTTTAATGGGATATCCAATTGTCTACAGATGGGCTTTGAGTCTCCACTATGCACTCCCCCTCATTCACATTGATATGATTTTTTGTTCTGGGTCTTTGATGCCTGGTATCTGATGGTGTGCTTCTTCCGTGTGGACTTTCTTGATTCTCAGCTAGATGGCCACTTGCTTACCTTCAAGCCTTAAGACCCAAGATGCTATATCTTTTGAGAGATGAGCAGGCCAACTCAAAACTCATTCACTACCATAGAGTTAAAGCCTAGTCATAACAACTCAGTAGGACAGGGTCAAATTGCCCCTGTGGGTATCTGAGACTCTAATTCTTTCCAGGAATAGAAAACCTCCTTATTACCCAAGGGAGCAACTGGTAGTTTTGAAATGCTGACAAACCCTTGGGGTGTAGTTGTTACATGTTGGGCTGCTAACCTCAATGTCAGTAGTTTGAATCCACCAACCACTCCACAAGATAATAATGAGGCGTTCTATGCCTCTAAACATTTGCCGGGTCAGAAAGCCCCAAGGGAAGTTCAAGCCTGTCTGATAGGGTCACTAAGTTCAGCGGTCAAAAGAGTATGAAAAACATAGGCTTTGGAAAGATCCATTCATGTATTATAATTATAATACTGATGAGAATGACGATAATAGTAGCTTTAATAGTTACATTATCTCTATTGTCAGATATTACCTCTAACTCAAATCAAAACTAAGGAATAGTTACTACTTTTCCCAATGAGAGATAAGAAGACATTTCTATAAAAATACACTGAATTTTAAAATATAAATTTAAACATGCCTAAAGCCTTATAGATAGAAAATTTTATTAAAAAATAAATGCAACCAAAGTCTATGCTCATTATTAATGAAAATTTCTGATTGAGTGCTGCATATTAAAGACAGTATATTATGTGTTATTAATGAACTTGAAAGTGATAACTCGTTCCCCTCTCTTTGAGTTTGGGTTGACCATAACAGCATCTTTGTGTGACACAGCAATGGTGCTCTGTGACTCACTTCTAAGGCTATGTTTTAGAAGTTGCTCACTCCCATCATGCCTTTTGGAATGGTCACTTGAAGTCAGCCTCTCTGTTAGAAGCATAACTCCCCTAAGATACCAGGTGTGAGGAATCAAAAGTAGTCCATGTAAATCAGTAGTTGAGAGAATAATATGCTTGGTGAGCCTTCCTGGGCCCAACCATCACAGGGCCAGCATTAGATGTATATTGCATTGGAGAAGACCTTTGGCATTACAGAGCACAGATGAACCACATTTTCCATGATTGGACAACATTCCTAACAGATTAATGTGAAAGCATAATTAAATGATTGTTATTTTTTTGTCATAAAACTTCAATGTGTTCTGTTTCACCGCCCTGGAAAACAAGAATATAAAGAGTACCAAAACAAAGCAAATTCACTGCCATTGAATCTATGCAAACTTGTGGCGATCAGGAAAAGTGGGGACAAGAAACCAGGGATTACAACTAGCAACCCTGGAAGAAAACAACATACAGCAGCCTGGATTTCCTCAAGAAGGCTGGAGTCCATGGCAGAGGGTCTGTGGCCCTAGGTGGTTCATACTCCTAGAGAGGGAGTAAGTTCACAACATACACTCACTCTTTGTATTAATTACTGAAAGTGGAACGCCTGGGCTGGACGATCGACATGGTGGCTGGAACCATGTGCTCAAACAGAAGAGCAATTATGGGGAAGGTACAGGACCGGGAACTGTTTCGTTATATTCACGGGGCCACTTTGAGTCAGGACCGACTCAAAGATACCTAACAGCAGTCGAATGTGTGCCTCTGTTTCTCCGTGAACAAATGTGATTCCCCATAAGCAGCCTGGTGCCCTGATGGGTTCTGCATTGGGTTGCTAACTCCAAAGTCAACAGCCAGAAACTACCAGGCCCTCTCCAGGAGACCGATGAGGCTTTCTACTTCCCTGAAGAGTCAGTCTCAGAAACCCACAGGGGCAGCTCTACTCCATCCTATACGGTTGTTGGCAGTCAGAATCAACTCAATGGCAGTTTGGTCTTGGATTCCGTATCTATAATTATGGTAGACATTTTACATTTACGATCTGTCTTTTCTACAATTGAATTGTCCTCAATCATATAACGAGTAGCTGCATTCATGAGAGTTAAGCAGAGTCCACTTTACTTCAACTATACTAATCCCCAGCATATGAGGAGGTTTTACTTTGCCAACTAATATCATAGCAGAGAAGAAATAAACAGTCCTTGACACTGAGCACACCCAAGGGTCTCAACACTCTCCAGGCACGTTGCAGACCAGCTCAGTGGCAGCACCCCCATTTCCTGATAGGTCACGGCTGTGAAAATCATCTCACTGCTCTTCTCAGTTGACTTGGGATCTGTTTTTAAAAATCTGTGAATGGGAGGCACTGGTGGCTTTATGTAGCGAGTGTTACAGAAGATAAAGGGAACTAAGAAAAGTATTTTAACCCTTTGAGATGATCAGATTCTCATTTACCATTGAAATTGATTAATCTTGGGTAAGTTAAATTTGAAATGATTTTGTCCTATACCTTCACTTTTATTCTATAACACTGAAAATCTATTTTCATCCAACACTATGGGTAGTAAATGTTATTTAATTGTTAAGATTAATCATGTTTAATGGAGAAATTACTTATATGGACGATATTTTTGATGTCCTCTCAGAGCTCATCAGTTCTCCTGTCATTAATGCATCAAAACTGTTCTTGATTTGTTCTCAAAATCCAGGTGGGACATACTCACGGCTCTTGTGGATTTGCTTGAATTTCTTCAGCTTCAACATAAACTTGCATATGAGCAATTGATGGTCTACTCCACGGTCGGCTCCCGGCCTCATTTTAGCTGCTGATATTGAGCTTCTCCATCTGTCAGTACACACATAGTAAGTTGGAGGTCTGTGTATTCCATCTGAAGAAGTCCACGTGGACAGTTGCCATTTGTGTTGTTGAAAAAGGCATTTTCAAAAATTTATGATGTGATCTTCAGCTCCATTTTTATACCAAGGCCATAAGTTCCAACTATTATATCTCTCAGTTTCTAAGCTTTGCATTCCAGCCCAAAATAATTATCAATGCATCCTGATTGCACGTTTGATCCTTTTCAGGCTGAAGATAGTGTAAAATTTCAATATCTACATCACTGGCTTTAGCTGTTGGTGCAGAGATTGAAAGACAATTGTAGTAACTGGATTTCCTGGTGTGCAGATGGATATCCGATCACAGACTGCATGTACCTTTTTGCACAGTTTTTCTGATGACATTTGTCACTGACAGCATAGTAACACATGTGATTTATTTTTATTTAAAACAGCAACCACCAGTCCATTTCAATTCACTAAAGCCTAGAAAACTGATCTTTATGCATTCCATTTCATTTTTGATAACTCCCAATTTTCCTAGGATCATGCTTCCTACAGTTCACGTTCCCAATTTTAGTAGACTTTTGAAGCTATTTCTTCCATGTTGAGTCATGCCCCCTCAGCACATGAAGGTCCTGAAAGCTTTCCTTCATCCATGTCATTATGGTGAACTCTACAGCGAGACAGATGGTAGCTCTTCCTCAATCATATCTTCAGTGCCTTCTGACTTGAGAGGCTATTTTTATGGCACTGTCTCTGAAAATGTTCTGCTGCTATTTGTTAGCATTTCAATGTGTGATAATGTTTCGATGTTATCCATAAAGTTTCAGTGGGTAATCCCTCAAAAGTAGACAGCCTATGCCTTCTCTGTAGTCTCAGTCCAGAAACTGTTGAAGCCTCCTCACCTTGGTTGGACCTGCTGGCTTTTGAAATACCAGGGACATAGCTTCCAGCATCACAGCAACACACAGGCCACCACAGTGTGACAGACTGACAGACAAGGGTCAGCTAGCTCGCATAGTTTGTTGTATAAATGTAACATTAAATTATTAGCTACAGAGTAGAAAGTGTCTAAGAAAACTATGCCTTCCTACTTTTTGTCAATACCCCTAATACTCTTTTGGCCTGAATCAGCTTCACTGTGAAAATACTTTATAATTGCAATATAAGGAAAGGGGGTCAACAGGCCAGGAGAATTTTCCTTTTTAAAGCATTCTAATAATAGTTCAAATATTCATATGCAAGGATTATAGATTGTACAAAGGATATTTGTATAGTTTCAATCCAGGTAAACTCACATATGATTTTGGTATAATATTTAATGTTCCCCCCATATAATTTGCAATTATACATGTCTTATTCTGAAAACAGTATAAGGTAGAATATATAGGCCATTTCGTTAGCAATGTTGGGATGATAATTATCGGCAGCTTCTGTTCCAAACACTTAGGATATATTGTCGGATTGATTTTATCTTCAACTTGCAATGACATCTCTGCCTTATACGAGGAAAAAGATTTAGACAGCCAGTCGAAGTCATTCAAACAGTGAGTTTTGATGACAGTATTCCCATTCCTATCTGTTTGGTTCCGACATGGTTGCTATTGACTACAATGCACTTTACTTTTAATCACTTTGCTTGAATAAGGCTTTCGAATTGCTAGGTGAAGACTTGTTAAGATATCTTTGCGCCTATTCATTCTCGGCGATTGTGAAAGTTTGAAAAGAACATGTTGTATCATCTTAATGTCAAGAGTAAACAGTAATTTAGGTCGCTTTGCTCTGATATTCTTTCAAGCAGGTCACACACCTGAGAGATTTATTTGAGTAGTCTTAATTTCTTCCTCTACAACATGATCTTTTAGCAAACATTTTTCAGTATGCAGGTATGTTTCAGAGTTAACACATTAAATTACCGGCTCTCTTCAGACAATCTCCAATCTTGAGCTCTTGGGTTAGAAGGTAAGGAAGAAGGATAATGAGGAAGCACAATGCCTCTCTTGGCTTTAATGTGTACACATTTTAAGTACACTGCAAGGGCAATGTGTGAAGAGAAAGAGCAGGAATAATGAAAGCTTGTAACTGCTGCCCATCACCCACTTCTCCGTATCGTCATTGGACACCGAAATGCTGCTTCAGAGTATACCTTATTACATCCATTGTGATCATAGTCAGCAGATGATGGTGTAGAGACTGCAAAAGTAATAGTATAAAAAGCCCATCTGTAGGCAACTGGACATCCCCTTATAGAAGGGTAGCGGGGAGGAGACCAGGCAGTCAGGGTGCAGTATACCACCGAAGAAACATACAACTTTCTTCCAGTTCTTTAATGCTTCCTCCCCACCCACTATCATAATCCCAGTTCTACACCACAAATCTGGCTAGCACAGAAAAGATACGCTGGTACAGATAGGAACTGGAAAGCGTGAGTGGCGATAATGGGAGGGACGTAGGGAGGGTGGGTTGGAAAAGAGGAACAGATTACAAAGATCTACATGTGACCTCCTCCCTGGGGGACGGACAACAGAAAAGTGTGTGAAAGGAGACATCAGGCAGTGTAAGGTATGACAAAATAATAATTTATAAATTATCTAGGGTTCATGAGAGAGGGGCAAGTGGGGAGGGAAGGGGAAAATGAGGAGCTGATGTCAGGGGCTTACGTGGAGAGCTAATGTTTTGAGAATGATGGTGGCAACAAATGTACAAATGTGCTTGACACAATGGATGCATGTATGGATTGTGATGAGTTTTATGAACCCCCAATAAAATGATTAGAAAAAAGTAATAGTATAAAACCCTGAATATATCAAGAATAACTATAATGTATTTTCACAGAAAATACTTTAAAACTAATATTTGAAAAGGCTCTATTTAGTTACCTCAAAAAATTGTGACATACAATAACTTATTAACAAGGAAATGTCTCTAGAGAAATGGAAAATATATTCTTATATTCTTAATAACATAGTGTAATCTCAGCCAAATCTCTTATTGTTTTGATATTATTATTAATATAAATTCACTGACTATTCCATAACTGAAAAAGATTGAAGGCAAGGAAATATCTAGAAATTTACACATAAAGTCAAAATTTAGCCCTAGATTTCTCATCAAACTAATGTAAAATGAGATTAGTGAATGATCTGAGGTAATTTTACAGCAAAAGCAGAAATCATTTCACTTCGCTTTTATTTTTTTAAAAACATTTTATTTGGGACTCATACAACTCTTATCACAATCCATATATACATCAATTGTATAAAGCACATCTGTACATTATTTGCCCTCATCATTTTCAAAGCATTTGCTCTCCACTTAAGCCCTTTGCATCAAGTCCTCTTTTTTTCCCCTCTCTCCCCGCTCCCCCCTCCCTCATGAGCCCTTGATAATTTATAAATTATTATTTTGTCATATCTTGCCCTGTCCGGCGTCTCCTTAAGGGCATCTTTGGGTATACTCGACCTCAACTGTTTGATTAGCAGCAGCTCACATTAACTGTTTATAAGATCCAGGGACTATTTACAGTACACTAATTACAAAGACACAGTCTGTGTAGATTTTAGCATATGCTCCCCTTACTTTCCTATACCATACACACATGTTCCTAACATTAAAAGGTATACTAAGTATACGTCTGGGTAAGCTATCTTTTTTAAAAAAATCAATTTATTAGGGGCTCATACAACTCTTATCACAATTCACACATACATCAATTGTGCAAACATTAAAATTTTTGCAGCAGGAAGTTTGCCCAACACAATGCAATTATTTTTTTAAATGTGGGATGTATTTTTTAAACTTTTTATTAGAGGCTCATACAACTCTTATCACAATCCATGCATATACATACATCAATTGTATAAAGCACATCTGTACGTTCTTTGCCCTAATCATTTTCTTCTTTTTTGGATGGCTGTTATGCCGACGCGGCACTTCCTCTGCGTAATTATAGAATTTTGTTGAGAATAGTGACCTCAGTAAGGAAGTGACAGGCCTGAAGTGAACTAATTGGGAAATTTACTATCAGTGTTTCTCTTAGGCACTGCCATCTACTGGACTCCCAAACATGGCAGGAATCTTACTTCAAGGGGGGTAATTTTAATGACGTTTAAAGTAAATATCACAAAAATATCCAGGATTTTCTACTAAAGTATTTTTCTCATAGCTGGATGATTGTGTTTTGAAATTTAGCTCTGAAAGGAAACCCATCTCTTTCTCTAATACCCGGCCCATCATGCTTTGTTCCTCAACTGATCAATAGGACTTATCAGTGTATACTTTGTGTTTTTCTTCAGTTGTTTCTTCTGGAAACTTTTCAGTTCTAATTTGGTAGATTAGCTAGAGAATGTACTGAGTGTGTTTTGCTTTCATTTTTGTTTATTTTTAAGGTAGAAAAATGTATGTGTACTTGGATTCACTGAGACATCTGTTAGGATGACGATTTATATATTTTTCTCAACAAATTATGTGACAATTTATTACTTTACTGTATTCCAGACTTTATTATAAGATTGCTGTGTAAAATAGAGTCAATGACACGTTTAAAACATTGGTTGAAAGTTTCAGTTAAATGCGTAAATGCATAGGTGAATCAAATTTCACTGTCACTTGTTCACCCGTGTATCATGTTGTGTACAATAGAGGCAATCAGACACGTGGTTCTAAGACACCATAAAGAACAATGTTAATTGTAAAACAGAACTAGCAAACTCTCTTACAAGGCTTTGCAGCAATGATTTTACATCTTTACAACTTTCTAACAGGTAGTACTAGCACTCAGACTTGTACAGCTAATGATTGCCTACAAGAACGGCAGAATGTAAGAATAGAGATACTATTTTTCAACCAAACTCTAAACTACTGCTTTGGACAGAAAACTCACAGATTAGTTTAATATAACCACAACAATGCAAATTAAAAAAAATCAATCCATTAAATGTCCTTTTATCTACATTGCAAAACAAGAGGACACTTAATATAAACATGACACTTTTTTTTTCAGATACTAGGCAGTGTCTATTATCCTTTCTATGGATTGCTTATAGATCTTAAACCATTTTGAAATGCTTTGAGAAACGTATTTTCTTAAAAAGAGAGTAAAATAGACCTGGTTTCATTTCCAGCTAAGTGTATTTACGGAATGCCGGCGCTGTGGTGAGTAGCAAATTTAGCTTGATGGTGAATCAGGGAGCATCCATTGATTTCCTTCTTTTTTTAAGGCAACATATCAGTGGTTTTAGCCACGTAAAGATAGATCGGATAATTTCAGATCCCAAGTTGCCTGTGTGGGAATAGAGGGACAAAATGAATGCCCATTTCTTCCATATATTTATGCTTTGTTAATCAATCAACTGCCTTCAAATCAAATTAAGAATCCAAGTATTGGTAAAATTATTTTCTGTGACAGTGTAAAGAGGTTTGAATTATTTTCTCGAAGTAAACTTTAATCACATTTCAAATCATAAAACCTTAAAATCACTCTTTATTGGTTTTAAAATTTATTAAATACTTTCCAACGGGATACTAAAGACATTTATACCGTGACCACAGGCTGCTTGTTTTCCACCATTATCCTCTGTGACTCCTTTCCCTATTAGCATTACCTTAGTATTACACTTCTCTGTTCCCTGGACCTACTGCATGCTCTCCTGCCTTGGCCCTTTAAAACAAAAATAAACCAATGCTTGTAGGTTAGTGGAATAAATGTCATAATGGACAATGTAAAGTGGTACGAAACAGAATAAAAGAAATCAACCCTGGCTGGTGAGGTGGATGGAGATTTCATGGGTGAATAGATATTAGAAAGATACTAAGGCAAAATAAAACAAAAACAATAGTAACAAAAAATACCGTTGCCATTGTGTCCTCAGTCCGTCATGGTGAGCCTGTGGGGCATAGGAGACTACTTCCTAGGGCCTCAGAGGCTGCACATCCTTATGGGAGCAGACAGCCTCACCTTTCTCTGAGTGACAAGGATGTGCAAACTGCGTGATCCACTGTGTCATGGGCAGACTGAGGCGAATGCCAGGTAGAGGAACTAATACAAGCAAAGGGACTGGGTCGTGAAACAGCATAGTGGCTATGGAAATCGTCAAAGATATTTTGGTAATAGAGTGAAGACGTGTTTTAGGGATTGAAGGAGATGAGGCTAGAAAAAATGGCACAGGGAGATCAGCAATATCCTGTGTGATTACCAAAAGCTATGAATATTCCTCAACAAGTTTTATAGCCTAAATAGTCATACTATTTTCTATGGAATCAGATTTTATAACTGAAGATGGTATTTAAGCTCCAGTATTTTAAACTAATCAATGTATCATTTAACAAAGAATAAAACAGTAGTTTACTTTCAATAATACTAAGTTTTGATATGATTGAGCAAAGCTGGCTCAGTTCTTTAATTTTAATCAATATGCTTTAAGTGTAATCATAATGTCTGAAACCAAACCAATTGCTATCAATTCCATTTCAATTCATAGTGACCCTATAGAACAGGTTAAAACTGCCCCTCTGGTTTTTTGAGACTGTAATATAATCTACATTTCTAAACTCACTAAATTACATCATTTCTAAACTTCTAAATAACCTATATGAACTTCTTTTAGATTTATATATAAATTTTTTAATATGTATGTTTAATAGGATGATTTGTTTTAAGAAATCTTTTATTTGAAAATAATCTTACAAGTTTCTGTTGATTAATTTATAGGAACTCACAACACACTGGAAGAATAGCTACTGTTATTTTAAATATAAAGGCTTATTTTAAATAACACCAATACCCACAAAATAATACTAATAATAAAAGAACATGCTGTGATATTGAAGACAAGTAAAGCAGTCCCTAAGAATGGATTACTTGATCATGAATTTAAGATAGCAGAGAAATAAATGTCAAGTCACTGATGGAGCTGAATATTCTGCTGACTGAAGTTTTCAAAAATAAGATTATATAAGATTTAGTTTAAAAAGAGGTGCTACCTATTAGGTAGTCAACAGACTCATCGCTGTGTTTCTTAATTCATCTGTTTTCAAACCATGTCATTCCTATATAATAAGGAAATTTAAAAAGGACCCCCTTTTCTTGAAGTCCTATGAATTGCTATAGTATCAACTCTTTGGAGACTATTGAAATAATAACAATCAGGTAAAACATATTATGAATGTATCTAAAAGGCAGGGATCTCTAGTGGCGCCATGATTAAGCACTCAGCTATTAGCAAAGTGGTGGACTCTTCCAATAAACATGCCGGCTAGGAAAGCCTCTGGGCTTTCCCACTGTGACCTATATGCCATCTCTGAGTTGATGTGACTCTATGACACACAAAGGTAACAATCACAAAAATGCTTTTGCTGTTTTTTTATTGGTCTTAGAGAAATAACATTACAATCAGCTGTTTAGTATTTCCCACAACGGAAAATAGTCTCCAGGAAGTGGCTATTTGTCACAATAAACTCTGAATTTAGTATTAGATTTAGTGTTTCTGTTCAGACTTATCCGTGTCTCGGTCTTCATTGTCAAATGTTTTATATTGAACATGTAAGCTACATTTTTTAAATTATAGTTTTGGGTTTTTCTCTACAGAAAACTATAATAAAATGCGTAACTTTGAGCTATTGTGGATTTAAGAACAGATTACTCCAATTAAAAAGAGTATCGCAATAAAGGAAGTCACATTTTTCTTTTTTTTTTGGAAGTCACATTTTTCAAATGTCTTAAGTTATCTTCATTGGATAGTCTCTTAAGTAGCAATAGTATCATGAAAACGTTTGAACTATTGTAAGAATTACCTCTAGCAGGCCCCAGAGACATAAAACGAGGACACATTGTTGGAAAACAATAGTCATATCTGCTCTGTGAAGGTTGCCCCAAACTTTTAGTCGGTGAGAAGCACACTGTCTCCAAAGTGCAATAAAATAGGACGTGCTAGTGGCTGCTAGCTGCTAAGTCATCGGTTCAAAACCACCAGCTGCTCCTCAAGAGAAAGAAGAGGCCATTTATTCCCGGGAAGAATTACAGTCTGTTTAAAAATTTGTTTAAAAAGGGGGGAGAAAAAGAAACCATGGGAAAAGGGAGACAGTTATCAATGTAAAATATGAAAATAATAATAGTTTATAATATATCAAGGGGTCACAAGGCGGGGAGGAATAAAAGAGCAGCTGATGCCAAGGGCTCAAATAGAAAGTAAATATTTAGAAAATAATGATGGCAACCTAGGTACAAATATGCTTGTTATAATTGATGTATGGATTGGGATAAGAGCTGGAAGAGCCTCCAATAAAATAATCTTAAAAAAGAAAAGAATGCCAGTCTTTGGAAACCCATAGAAGCAGTTGCCATGAGTAGAAATCAACTCACAAGTTGTTGGAACGTGAAATGAGAAAACATAGCCACTCTCTGGCAAACTGCTTAAAGAAAAGGAATCAGCGTGTCAAAATCTTTTGTTGTTTGAGGTCAAAATTGCTTTGCAGTGCTTTGCCTCATTCCCTTCTAGAACTTCGAAGCACATAGACACATTTGAGTGCTGGAAGGTATTTATGATCTGCAAACTCATCGACAATTCTTCTCTCTCCTCAGCTAAGCATTTTATAAAGCAGCATTGGCTTTGAAGTCTTTCAGACCACTGGTTGGTCTCCATGGGGAAGTGAAGTGGAACACTTGTGACAAGAAACAAACAAAAATACCATTATCTGGGAATCTGCGAACCTCAGGGGTGACAGAGGCTCTGCATTTTGGTGGTGCCACAGGGCAAGTAATACTCATTCCGAAGGACTAACCTAGTTTAGTTCTTGGCCAGTGCAGATGATTAAGGAGCTCAGCTGTTAATTGAAAGGTGGGCAGTATGAGTCATCCCAGAGGCTCCTCAAAAGAAAATCCTGGTGCTCCATCTCTGAAAAATCAGCCATTGAAAACCCCGTGGAACACAGTCACACTCGGAAATATGTGGGGCTGTTATGAATTGGCTCTGACTCCGTGACAATTGGCAGTGATTTAAACTAGGTCACACTTGGTGTACTGTTTGTTAAGCGCAGGACAAACTTTGCTACTTCACATTCTTTGCAGTGCCTGCTATTTCCATTTTTCTTCAGATATTTCGAAGGCCCGTGTTCTATTGAATGAGCTTCTCTGAGTTTTTACTGCTCTAGTGAGCCAAGAGCTCGTAAATTCTGTTTGTTATCTTGGAACTTCCTGTAATGAAGGCGATTTTCTCTCTTTTCTTTAAAAGGAATGAAATAAAGTAGTTTCTTGTTAGGCTGACAAATGGTTAGGCCGAACATGACCCCACAGGAGTCAGGTGATGACCATAAGGCAGCTCTGCCGTATGTACGTGTGGCACCGTTGCCCGGTTAGTCTACAATTAGCTCAGAGGTGCTGGGAAAGAAAAGGGGTATTACTTATTTCTTTTTCTCTCAAGATACACTTTAAAAGGAGAGTTATTTTATTTTAGTCACTCTTTAGAAAAAATCTGAAGATGTAGACGTCTGTATTGGAAAATGAAATGGATCTCTTTGCCCAGAACGGATACACACACACACACACACACACACACATTCACACACACACATACATACACACATACATACACTCTCACACACAGACACACACACATGCACTCTCACACAGACACACACTCACACACATACATACACAGATACACATACATATATACACACACATATGTACACATACACACATACACATACACACATACACACATACAGACACACACAGAGACACGCACATACACACAGAGCACAAAACTGGTGTTGACCATCTTTATAGTCAATTAATTTTCCTATCTATTGGGGCAAGTAAGAAAATGCTACTTATTTGTGGAATTAGTGTTAGTATGACTAAAACAAAAATATATAAGTATAGTAGTTAAATAAATTGGGTTCTATTTCATGAGAAACTATGTTAAGGCTGGGGTCTTTTTAAAAAGCAAGGCAGTGACACTTACATATGAATGTAAATACATAAATTTACATTGAGGCAGTGGCTCACTCAGTTGTAGAAGGGCATGGATTTAGTCCAGTGAGTGCCCCGGGGTTAAAGATTCAGCTGTAGGCATTTCCTGGCTTGTGGAGGTACTGGGGCTCACAAACTTGGAAGAAAGAAGATGAACCTGGAAGAAGGAAGGCCAAAGGCTGGTGGAGACTGCTGAATCCAAGGTCCTCAGGTCTGGCTCTTAACTTGCGAGTAGAACGAAGCCACGGTCAGCAGGCCTTACGGTGACTCCCAGCATTGGCAGGTCAGATGGTGGGCTGTTGGTTCAAGCGTAAGAAACTGGAGGAGGATGACAGAGATGCAGGACCCAGGCCAGAAAGGAAAGACAAGTCTTCCACAGTTTGCCTAAGTAGGAGCAAGGCACACCTTGAAGAAACTTCTTGTTAATGGCGAGCTGATTAAGGGCATAACACTCCGCTTACTGTGCCCACAGACACTTGGCTGCTCACAGCAGAGCCCAGCATAGAGCTGATGACCTTCTGGAAGACCACCTCATGAGGGAGCCATTAGTTGCCAAAATAATGAGACTCCTTGTCCAGACAAGTTGATAAAACTGAAGTATCATGAATCAAACAAACAAAAAAACCTAATGGTCACAAAAAGGAATAATTGATGGTATTAATATTTTTAAGAGTTCAATCAATGCATACAATAATTTTGGGGAGGTGATATTGTGTATGACATATTTCTTAACTCTGGGGAAAATATAGTTTTAAAATTTTTATTTATTTTTATTTAGGTAAACATTTTGTCCATCTAATTTCATGAAGTGGAGGTAAGGGAACAATATAAAGTGAGAGAATCATAGGCCTTTGAGTGGTAAAAATGAATTGGGATCTTACCTTCACCATTTCCAAGCTATGTGGTAATTCTAATCTGGGGTTACTCATCTGTAAGATTTGCAAATAGACAGATTATTTTGAGTATGTATATAAAATTCCTAACATCAGAAGGCCCGGGGTAAATGCTAATTATTTTTATTTAAGATACTAAGGAAAAAAGTGTTTAGAAGAGAAACAATTATTTAGATATACATTTTGATTGAGAATATAAAATTTTCAGAAGGAATAAATACTTAAAAATTGAGGGTAATCTTTAATTATCATGTATAAACAGAATCTTTGGGGTAAATTTTGATGGAAATCTTAAAATAAATAGAACTGTGACCTATATTGCTGCAAGATAAAAATTTATCTTCAGGAAATCTTCCTGAAACAGCATAGGTGTTCTTTGTCAGAACACAAATATGTCTCAGAAAGCAATCAGTTTAAATAAAAAATATTGAGAAAGAATTTTAGATTTCACAAGTACTTGAATTTCATGTTGTGTATTTTTCAGTCAGAGGCCAATACTTCCTCAGATTACTACCTCCAGTCAATGTATAAGTAAATTACCTAAGTAATTTATCCACAAGAATAGAAAGCTAAACTCAAATGTAGGGAGCTTAATTGTTCTTAAATCATCCATAGCTTCAGACTGTTTAAGTATTTGTTAATACAGGTATCTGTGTAGTTAGCTGTTGACTACCTCAATTAAGGCTCATCGATATTTCAAGTGTTTTCTTCAGCTGCATAAACTAATACAATCCCCTATCTTTTAAAGTTTTATTCCCAAACCACAAAGGATTTACATCTTGCTTTTATTTATTTTAATTGGTGTGAGCTCTCTGAATCTCCTAGCAGATAATGTACATAGAAAAACAATTCTTTTCCTAATGAAAAAAAAATTGCTTTGGATGGTGTTTCATGTTATCAAAAATTAGATTATCTTTCTACACAGTACAACTCATTATCTTCAGTAAAGCACAGATGTAAAATTGTTCAATCAATACAAATTTAAAATGATTTCTTGTGGTTATTTGTGAGCATTAAAACAAAAGTTCCAGTAAAACAATAAGCTATCTGCCAAAATCGATACCTATTTGTGTCAAAGATATCTGTACACCTAATTGTACGCCTAATCATTGTTAAAAAGTTACATGCATAATTACATAAAGACAATTTAATAAGCAATGCACAAATGCATTATTGAGATTTTAATTTTAATGGACACTATTAAAATTTCAAAAATGACAATTATGCTTATTTTCATTGAATTCAATGAAAAAATTATTACTCTATAGCAAATGCAGGAATACATAAAAGGACTTCAAAATATTTGTGATAAAATCTTTTTATTCAAAAAGATAATGGAATTTTTCTACCATTTCTGAAGCCCTCTTGTATTCTAGTAGGAAAAGAAAGTGTGTTAGTCTGGTTGACTTAAAATAAACAAATCCGAGAGCAAATGCTTTGAAAATGATGAGGGCAAAGAATGTACAGATGTGCTTTATACATTTGATGTATGTATGGACTGTGATAACAGTTGTATGAGTCCCTAATAAAATGTTTTAAATAAATAAATAAATAAACAACAAAAACAAATCCAGATACATTCAGGTATATATAAGAGAGAGTTTTATATCCACGAGTAATTGTATATCCAGGCCCGTTCCAGATCAAGTCCATAAGTTTGATATTAGCTCATGTGTGTGATACTGGTCCAAAAATTCTTCTACAGACTCATGCAGCATATGCAATGGTGCTGAAAGCTGGAAGATCACAGGTCAATGGGTGAAAGGTCGTGTGGAAGCATCTCAGCGCTGGCACAGCTCTCCATGTGGCTCCTCCAGCGCCAGGGCTCTGCTGTCATCAGCATCACTTCATGTGGCTTGTCCACAGAGTGTGTTGCAGAGAGTGAGTGAGTGTTCCACCTCCAGGGAGGAAGACAGGAGTTCCCAAAACCCTCAGCAGAAGGCCATGCCCACACAGAGGCATCATTGGCTATGACCTGATTGACAGCTAGACTCTACCCCTTCACTCAAGTTATAGGAGATTATGTAACTGCTGCACATAGAGAAAATATGTTAAACTACTTTTCTTTAAGTATGCACATTATGTCATTATAGCAAAATAACATCAGAGAATGCTGAATAATTCAAATGTATGATTGGGTAGTCCTGGCTGTAAGGTTGATTTCTGAGTTCATTGATGGAGACTTAGAAAGCTATAATACAAATTATTTAAGATTCCCCTGGATTAATTTTCTCCCTTTCTCTGACATACCCGTCAGATCCTGTCGTGCAGCAAATGGAACTAACCGGTAGGCTAGAACAAACTTAGAGTTAATTTCAGTGGTATTTTCAGATTAAAAAAATAAATATAACTTCAACATTGTAATTATGCTCAAGGATATTGTCCTTTTTTAATGAGGCCAGAAGAATTTTTAATCCAACAAGAGTATTTGAAGTAACTCTGTCTTATTTCAGAAAGGTTGCAGGGAAGAGACACAATCAGTTTTACAGTATTTTCTTAAATATTAATACTCATCATTATTAGCTCCCTGTTTCCCCCAACTTTCTCCACCATCCCTGGAGAGACCATCAATTCTGTCTCAGTCTCTATAGATTTACCTATCCTTGATGTCATACACAAAACAAACAAAAACTATAAAGAATAACAAAATAAAAGAGATCAAAACCTCAATCCAAAAGAAAGCAGGATGATTAACGATAGAGTGGTAAATTTTAACCTAGCTGCATCTACAATTCACTTTCCAATGTGTTCTGCATGTTAGCAAGGCAATTCACACACCTAGTCCATGGTCAGAGAAGATTCTCCAGGTATATTTTAAAAGAAAGACATTAAAGACATAATACTGAGGGGAACAAAAGTCTATGTTTTAAAAATCACCCATGTCTCTAATTTGAAGAGAATTATCTCCTTTGTGCTAAAATAGATTTTATTTAATTTTCATAAGTAAGACCATTGCTGACAAATACTAATGGTTCTGGCAAACAATAATAATCTCATCTTAATCACATTGAAATTTGTGCAATTATAATTACTGTTATGATTTTCGATACTATGGGTTCTATAATTCAGCTAGCTCCTAAAGATAATGATTATTTCTTCATAATATGTTGTCTTGAGGTAGAGGACATCCTGCTTTGCAAAGGAGAGAGGAAGCAATAAAAGAGGAAGGTCATGTACAAGATGGGTTGCCGCAGTGACTGCTACAGCAGGCTTACACATAAAACAATTGTGAGGATGGCGCAGGACCAGGGAGTGATTCACTCTGTCGCACACGGGGTTGCTGTGAACCAGACCAACTTGAAGGTACCTGACAAGCACAGCTACAAAACAGTTCTAAGAAAACTACCATGAGTCGATGGCTGAACAAACAGAACTTTGTTTCTCACGGTTAGGAACCTTACTGTCTGAGCTCAGGATACAGGATTTGGGGACCGTTTGCTCCCTCTGCTCTGACCGGTGGGCCCTGACGCTTGAGCTGTACTTTCAATAGTTTTGACAGCACCATAATTCAAATCTGGCCTCTCTTGCTTGGTCTTCCGGATTCAATATCCAAGCTTCACATGCATATCAGGTGCTTAGAAATACTTTGATCTGGGTCAGGCTGTTCAACATTTTAATGAGTCCTCCATGCAGCAGATTTACCCAATGCAATGTGTCCTTTGATCTGTCTGTCGCTTCCGTTAGCTTTGCTTGTGGATCCAAGCAAGATGAAATCGTGACAACTTCAACCTGTTGTTCCCTCTTACCTACTAGTCCAGTGGTGAAGAGTTTGGTGTTCCTCGCGTTCCTTCGGGATCCGTACCGAAGGTTACAATCCTTGCTTGTGATCGACAAGGGCTTCAAGTCTTCCTCACTTTCAGCAAGCAAGGCTGTGCCACCTCTGTACATTGCAAGCTGTTCATAAGCTTTCCTCCAATCTTGATACCACATTCTTATTCAAAGAATTCATCTTACCTATTTGTTTGCTGAGCCTACAGATGGAATACATAGAGTGAGAGGACGCAACCATGAAACACGCATTCCCGATTTTACACCACACAGCACCCTTTTGTTCTAGTCACTGCCTCTGGATCTATGACCAGGCTCTGCATGAGCAAAATTAAGAATCTGGAATTCTGTTCTTCTTCAACGCTAGCCACAGTTTGTTCTGGTCCACACAGCCTTAGCTTGTGCATAGGGTATAACAGGAGTCAGCAAACTAACTCCAGAGCCATGTGGGTTTTTGGGGATGTATACTTGGCTCTGAAGTAAAATTGAAAATTTTTAAAGGATATTATTGAAATAATGGTGATTTCAGTTGTTTGTAAAAATATATTTATGGATCTTAAGTAATTAAAAAATTTTCAGGAACAGGATTGGCTCTTCCATCACAAAAGTTTTCCAAGGCCTGGTCTATAAAATATAAGTAACCATTTTTTTTCTGGTACTCTGTGCTTTCAGCCAAGATCCATCTGACATCAGCAATGATATCCCTTGTTCCATATCCTCTTCTCAATCTGAACTGGATTGGTAGAAATGATATGTCAATGTACTACAGCAGCTGTTGTTTGATGATCATCAAAATTTGACTTGCCTGTGATATTAATGATACTGTTTTATAATCAGTGTTTTTGTTGGGTCACCTTTCTTTAGAATAAGTACAAAATCAGATTTCTTAGTCAGTTAGCCTTCTGAATTTCTTGGCACTGATGTGCTTCATTAGCTTGTGGAAACATTTCAACTTGTATCATATCAAATCCTGTAGCATTGTTTTTGGCTACTGCCTTCAGTGCAGTTTAGAATTCCTTCAGAATCATTCTTGATTACAAGAATTTAATCAATGCTCTTGATTACATTAACAAGAGTTGTTTAATCATCACCATGATAAATGTTAGAGCATTTTCCTCTTTGTTGTATTCTGTGTTATCAGCTCCTCATTTCCTCCAACCCACTTTGAATGCCCCAAGATAGCATTAATCAAGTTACTCTCTCTATATATATTTACTTGTATTAGATTTCACATACCTAAAAACATTAAAAAAATAACAACAATGAAAAACTAACAACCATAATAATGTAAAAAAAAAGAAAAATCTGAACCAAAAGGCTAGCAGAAAATATTAAAACCCAGAACAAATTTTAAATGGGTCAAAGCATTAACTCATCTATGCCCAGCTGTATTATTTTTCTCATAATTTTCCCACATAACGTTTCTTGTAAGAGTGTATCCACATCTATGCATGCAGATACACAGAGTTTATCACACTTATTTATACTCCAGGACTAAATAAATAGCCAATAATATAGTCTTCCTTGTAACATAACTCTGAGAATATATCATGGCAGTCAAGAAAAACACTGCACACAATTCTTTGTTTTCTTTAATAGGAGATCGTGATGATAACTTAATTTTAATAATCAGTCTTTTCATTAATATATAGGACTATATTTATCTAAGTCTATAGTAACTGTTTTAGACTGAGTTTTTATAGAGAAACAAAACCAGTGATATATACATGTATATAATTTTATTTCAAATGTTATGTATATATATATATATATAATTTTACATCAATAATGTTGCTCAAACAGAAGTAGAAGCGGTTATTGTACCAATCTTGGTCCCATTCCCAATTCTGCAGCTTTTCCTGCAAAGGTAAGGTGGCAGTCTCCTATGGACCTCAATGTTCTACTTAAACTACTGGTTCTTGGTCAGCTTTTGAACACTATGAACTTGTGCTAATCGCCTACCTCATCTGGCTGATATTTCTTTGCTTTGTCTCTGTCCCATTTAAGATTCATAACTGTTCTCCATTAATCACATGTGAGATGTGGGGTCTCTTTCATCCCCTTCAACAAACTCCTGATGACCATATAGACAAGTGAACAGGGCATCACTTACTCCTCCTCCATCTTCCTAATTGCTCCCATGCTGGAGCCCATTGCTACAACCACTGGGTCGGTTCATCTTGCACAGTGTCTTCCTCTTTTCCCCACTTACTTTGTACACTAGCAAGCATGACATTCTTCTCTACAGTAGGCCTTTTCAATCCAGGCTTTCAAAATGTCCTCATTATATTTTGATATTATGGACTTTGGTTTTAATTCCCAGAGATTTGAAGGTGATATAATGTACATTTAGCTTTTAGGTAACTTGGAAATGAACTAGTTAGCTACCTCAATTTAATTAAATATTCAGATTGCAACCCGAGTTAGTGTAAAGAATTTTATTGATCAGGCATTATGTTGGTAAATGTTATCTTGTGCCTGTTGTGAATTCTGATATGTATAATAAAATTTGGTTGGAATTCATTTTATTAAATTGCAGCACATAGTTCATTGGATACATATAAAGTAGCCTACCATGAAACATCTTTTAGAAAATACATATTAAAATTATAAATAAAAGACACAAAGTATCATATATAATTTTCATTATATATGACAATTTCTACAGACTGCTGAAGACTTAAAAAGTGATTGATTTAAGCATGATACCTGTAATAAGTGATGTTTAATAAGTAATCTTGATATTTATATGTCCGTTGTGTAATAGTGTTTCTTCCAGATATAGGAAAAAGGTACTTCAATGGTAAAAACAAATAAATTCACCCTAAAGTAAGGGTAGGGAACATTTAGCCCCCAGCATATCTAAGACCAGGCAGCACCTTAGGGGTGAGTTAATTAAATGTTTGGCTAGCTGTTTAACCAAATATAACAGACCAATTTTTAAGTTGATAATTTTATACAATTAAGAAGGAATGATATTATAAATATCCAAATGTCCCTGGGCAGAAAAATTTCCCCACGCTTGCCTAAACGAACACCAAGAAGGTTCCACCTCTGAATCTTTCCTGTCCACATCATATCTGCGGACATTCACAATTTTTATGAAGAAAACAAATTCATCATGTATGAGCAGACGTCAAAGCGTTTGTGAGAAAAGATTATTATTTTTAAATTTTATTTTTACACAAACTTTGGAAGCCCCCTAGTACTACTATATCATCCATCATACCTGAAAACTAAAGCAACACCTTGAGTTACTCTACGTCAGAACTGAAGGGACGGCACCTGACATCAGCAACAGGAGTAACCTAGGAAGGACATTTAAGCCCTGCAAATGCATGTCAGCAATTAGAAATTTACTAAATTTGAGAAATTCTAGTTTCACCTCCTGGTACCTTTAGGAAGAGATATATATTTTCATGAGTCAGAATCCTTTTGATAGCAATGAGATTGTGGATTTTAAATAATGTGGTCTGAATTTTTATCCACAAATTATGGTATACATTTTATCCACAATTTATGATATAGATATGATATTGATAACATTATTTTTATTTTACTTTGGCTGCTTGAATGTGTAAGAGGAGATATGAGTGAAGCATATTTTTTTGAGTGAAGCATATTAGAATACATAGTAATGTAAACAATGTTATGAAAATAAGACTGCTGAAAAACAAAAAAGATACGTATAAGAAGGAAAATTAGCACAGAATGCCAATTGGAGTTTGAGATAGGTATGAAAAATCACCAAGTAGTGGATATGCAGGCATCCATTTATGCTAATACAGACATTTATGCTTATAGTGATTGATGGCAAGATAAAAATACCTGAGCTTTTAAAGTCCACAAAGGACAATGCTGTCAGTCTTCAGGAACCTGAACTTCATGAAGCTACTGCTATCTGTGCTAACCTTACTGAGTGTCGCGAAGAGGAAGCACAGTTACAGTCATTGGGGGGCTTTGGGAAGAATCACCCATGCTCTTGTGAGCGTGTCAGCGAGGGATAAAAGTGTGACACATATCAAATGAAAAAAATAGGTTATTGTAGAAATCCATATAATAATTCAATGAGGTACTCTTTCCTAAAATAAGATAGCCCTAAAGTGTCCTTATGATAATAATAGTGAGTAAAAGTTCTTCATGATTAAATTACATCTCTAAACTCCAGTTTTCATATACCAATAAAACCAATCACCATGTAAAATGAGAGCCACCTGTATCTTCATGCCACTCTCCTCTGTCATCTGGTCGTGGGTAAGTGCTGTAGCATGGACTATCGCTCTCGGTGACTGTGTACACAAGAGAACACTGCCCCTCCTGGACCAGCCTCACAATCGTTGTTCTGCTGCAGCCCACTGTCACAGCCCCAGTGTTACCCCATTTTGTCCCATCTTTTTGCTGTTGGTGTTGCTGACCCTTTATTTGATCAACAATTAAGTCTTTCTCTAGGGTCTGGCCCTTTTAGATAACTAGCCCCAATTACAAGAGCATTCTGGTTGTACTTCCGCCCAAATAGATTTGTTTGTTCAGCTGGCAGTGCATGTACTTTCAGTACTCTTTGCCAGAATCACAATTCCAAATGCATGATTATTTCAGTTGGTCTTCCTTGTATTTCTTTGTTCCAGCTTTCATAGACATATGAGGTGACTGAAAGTACCCTGGCTTAAGTCAGATGCGTATTAGTTTTCAAAGTACCATCTTTGCTCTATAGTATGTTTAATTGGTCTGTCATAATGTTCATAAAAGGTGAATTAATCATAACTCCAAAGAATCCCCAAACTCAATGCCATTGAGTAAATTCTGATTCAAAGCAACCCTACAGGACAAGGTAGAACTTCCCTGAGGGTTTATGATATTGTAACTCTTTAGATCCCAACTATGACACCCATGCTTGGTTGAGAAAAATAAAAGTATCAGAACTCTGGACCTATACAAAAATAAGACTAAATGAGATGCCCCCCCCCAAACACACACACACACACACACACACACACACACACAGAAAGCAAACCACAGGGGGGAAAACACCAGCAACTTATCTATGTAAGTTGGCTAAAACAATTTAAAGTCAATAGTGAGATGGGAGAGGAAGACCTATAGAAAAATTTCAAGCAATAAATGCATATATTCATATTAGTGATTAGAGCATTCAAATTTTGAATAATAAGGATAGAGAACATCTCTGGGATATATAGTGATGAATCCTTAGAAGCGATTATACTTTTTGATGGCCAACCTAATGATCAAATCTAAGACAGTTGAGAAGATGCTATTTCTGTAAAGGAGAATACGGACAAAATTAAAGAAAACAATCTAAAATCTCAAAACGTCAAGTAAACTTGTGTTTTCATTAATTCATGTTAGATTATGATTAGTCTGAGAGTGATGAGGGTAACATATGTACAAATGTGCTTTCTACAATTGATGTATGTATGGATTGTGATGAGGTGTATGAGCCCCCAATGAAATGATTAAAAAAAACAAACAAACCTGAATTTACAACTTATGATCACAGCACACATCCATTACAGGATATCTTGGGAGATACTTTATCTTTCTAAGAAAATTCAAGTTCTTGATAAAACTGTTGTCTCTACACATATAATGAAAATATATTTTATTGTAAGCAGTTACATGAATCTCATGTGGCTCTTAGTCTTGTGGCTCTTCTGCCTTCTCCTGGGGATTTCTATATTATAAAGAAAAATAATGCTATTATTTAGAGCCCTAGTTCATATTCCACTCCCTTTATAAATATTTTGCTCCTGCATGTCACAATGGCACTATCCTTTATTACAATGACCTTCTTACAGCATAATCTTTATAAGCAATCATATTTACATGAAATCCCTTTTGATGGTTTTCTTTGAAGAAAGATTTCACTGAATTTGCACTCACATTTCCTATATCTGACATACTAAAAGCACATGTTCAATAATTGTTGGGAAATAATCTGATATTTTTAGTTTGAAGTAAGATATATTTACTAATTTGTTAAACATTGTTCTGCCTTTCTATATTTAATCATTGATATAATACATTGAAATGCTTAGCATGGTGTATACTTGAGAAATAATCAAGCTCTTTTGATAAAGTCCTTGTGTTTAGTCACTCTCCTGCATTGAAACTTGTTTCTGCCCTCTTCACTGTACATGTGGCAGTCAGGTCTCAAAGCTGAGAACCTAAGCGGTGACACTCACATTTGACAGTTAAGTGTTTTGTTTTTGACATGAAACTTGTAGAGCTGCTATCATGTGCAAAGTCATTCTTAACGTTCAGTCTTTTACTCACCCCTTCCCTCAAATATAGATGCCAGCTTGTATTCATTTATCGTGTAATGAATGAAAAACATGGCAATATATAATAAATATGAGCATAAAATATAAAAATAACACAAAACAAAGATTTTTTCTGGTTGATGAAATTTAGGATTTGACAGAGCCTTTAAAGATGAGTGGGTGAGTGAATAAACAATGTTAAAAGAAAGAAAGAAACTGATCACAATGATCTACAGACAGCCCCCTCCCAGGGGGATGGACAACAGAAAAGTGGGTGAACAGAAACAGTGGTTGGTGTAAGACATGAAAAAAATAATAACTTATAAATTATCAATGGTTCATGAGAAAGGAAGCGGGGGGATGAGGAGTTGATACCAAGGGCTAAGTAGAAAGAAAATGCTTTGAAAATGATGATAGCAACATATGTACAAATGTACTTGACAAAATGGATATATGTATGAATTTTGATCAGAGCTGTAAAAGTCCCCAATAAAATGGTAAAAAAAAAAAAGAAATACAGAGACAAGAAAGTTCATAGTATATATAAAAAAACATGATGGGTTATGAATGCCCAAAGAGGTTGATGGAGGGCAGAATATGAGAGAAATTAATCTCCCAATGGTAGACAGGCAGGCTGCTATGTGACATTAAAAGTTATATTAAAGATAAACTTATTTTCAGCAAAGTCTACTTGAAGCGATGTATTAGTGTTTAAGGACACACACACTAAAGGGGAAATCGACTTCAGAAGAAAGGGAATAGTTTCAGACATCTTATAAAAAAACAAGCAAAAAATGATGACCATTCATAATTATGGGGATAGAGTACAGCAGAGGAACTTGAGGACCATATTATAGAATATAAGTAGAATGTGATTTTAATTATGTGTAATGCATGCACATTTTATAACGGAATGAGAGAGTTCAAATGGATTTTCAGTTTGTAGCATTAGTAAGAAGGAGCCTCGGTGGCTTCACATTTAAATGTTCAGCTGCTTAATTAAAAGTTAATAGCTTGAGCTCAAACACAGAAAAAATACCCAGTGATAAACTCTCATAAATACCAGGGTCTAGAAATCTCTATAAGGCAATTGCAATTTAAAATTTGATTTTTTTAAAAAAACTTCTTTTCAGTTTTAAAAATGCTAAGTTCATTCTTTACTTTTGGCTTTACCGCCAGGTCTTCACATATTTCCCTATCATCATACTTTACTTTGTCTTCGCAAGTTGCCTTTGGAAATTAGCTTTGTCCTTCATCATTTTTCAAGGTCACAGTTTCTTCCGGCAACTACTTTAGTCATTATTCTTTTCTTTTTAATGACCCTTTGTTTTCTTCATGTATGATGGTCCAATGACATCTCACAACTCACCTGGTCATTGGGCATTAGTGTTGAATGAGTCCATTGTGTTCCTGAGGAGAGCCCTTAATTTGGGAGAAACATATGCAAGGTTGTGTTTGAACTCTGAGGGACTCCCTAACTCCTTGAACTTCGACATGAACTTGCCTATGAGTGGTGAGTGGGCTGGGGTGGACTGTGACACAGCAAGCTCCTTGCTTTGTGTCTCCCAAATCCTAGTTTTTACTCCGACTTCTGATTCTTTTCCATCCTCAAAGGAGGGTCTGCAAGATTTCCTCTGCCATGTCATGAACCTGGACTACTTTGAGGAGGCAGCTACCCCCCCAATTTATATGAGTCCCTTTCAACCTGAGGGGCCTCGCCCTCTGGCTCTTCATCAGACTGGTTTGCTGCTTGTCCTAAGGTTGCCATGACTACTTCCTCAGAAGTAGATCGTTGCTGCTTTATTCCTCATCTACCTTAATCTGGAAAGTGCCGCTGCTACCTGGTCACTGTGGAAGAGCCTTCTTGCATGTAAAATGCTGGTGCCATAGCTTCCAGCACAACAGAAACACGAGTCTCCACAAAGCTGTGGTGATGGTTGCAATGTACTCTTCTTAATATCCTTGGACGGTCAAATTTTATCACATATGAATTATACCTTAAGAAAAGAAAAGAATTCACATGCCTGAAAAGAACTAACTGATAGACAAGTGGTAGTGGTGGTAGCTACATGAGCTAAAATTCATATTGTACATCTAAAAAGTGGTACTTTAGTGGTATATTAATTTAGAAATGCAAAATATGGAAGTATACATGCACACATTTATTTTATAATGTTTAAAATTTTCCTATCTACATTTCTTTGAGAAATCCACTATGCGAGGGTTTGCCACATTGACTACCTGACTTGTTTTTCCATCTGTAAAGTGACGGGATAAATCTAAAATGGAGTTTTGTTGTTTCCCTCTCAAAACTAATCCCTGGCCACTCTCTTTTGAGGGAGAGCAGTGGGGTACATTGGAGGGAAATGGCAGATGGCCTTCTCTGGACTATAGCCCCATGTCCCTTACTGTGCTTTTATGCATCTAAACACATTTTATTAATTAAAAACAAACAAACAAACAACTCTGTGTTTGAATACCTGATCTCGAAACATGTCCCCAGGCATCTGAGGAGTGGGAATTTGTGCACTGAATAGTATGCCTTAAAACCCTGTGGTTAAACCGCAGGGAAGTGCTCTAATGGCCGGTGATTTCAAACAAGCTGTTTTAGGGTAAATGGAACTAGTCTCACACCTGCTGGGCCAGCCCAGAGAGAGGCCATTTTGCTCTATGGGAATGTGCCTGTGTATGACCTTAGTGGCTTATTGACAATGGCTGTATGCCATTCAAGAGTTGGGGTACCAGTGCATGTGACCCACAACCTCCTAGCCATGAATCATACACTCGTATCATGTAACCAAGTGATTAAACCTCAGAGTCAGCCCAGTGAATTTTTAAAATCTGCAATTGTGTACTGATCTGAATCATTGTACTTTTCCAGCCTCTGCAGCCCTACCCGGGCAGCGATGGATTGATCTGTTGCTAATCAAGGAGCTTTCTATCATCTATAATTAGGCCTTTGGCTGTGAATTAATTGGATTCCATCTTGTCTTCATATGGAATGCCTCCCCTCATCCTGATTACTATAGTCTTTGTCCCATCATTGTCCTCCTGTTTAAGGCTTAAAAAAGGAATTTTCTGTTGTGTCATGGATTAGTTATCAGTTCTGCTCACCATAAGGTTGGTAGTTCAAACCCACCAGTTAACCAAGGGATAACGATGAAGAAATTCTACACTATCTTATGTGGTCTATATGAGTCAGAATTGACTCAATGGCAGTGGGGATTTTTTGCTTGTTTCTTTTGTATAGAATTTGTTCAAATTTGAGATATTTTCCCCCTAGACAATTATGTGAAAATATTTATCATTCAAGTGCCTATAATTGTATAAAAATTAGGATAAATTAATATATTATTTCAGCCTTTAAAGTGATATCAATAAATGAGAATTATGCTTTTCAAATTTGAAGTGACTCAATATGAAGAAGCATAGTTTAATTGAATGTGTTAGACAAAATGAAAACCCCAAATGCAGAAGTAGGGTATTTCTAACCTTTCCTTTTCTCCACATTGTAACACTTTCAGGAGATAACCAAGAACAATGGTGAAAAAGAAAAGAAAAATCATTTTGAAATTTTCTAATGCTTCAATTATGGTCACAGCTCAGAGCCAAAAAAACTAGATAGTTTCTCTTTTCTTTTACTGTTGTTTTGGGGTTGCTTTGAGTCCTGGAGTAATAACGAGTGAAAGTAACCTTCCAACTATGAAAACCACAGGGATCTTTGTAATTTGCACATAGCAGTATTCTTTTAAAAATAATAAAAGTACCTTATGGACAATATGGATGAAATCAATGCTCCCCGTCAATGGAAAATGTCTTAAAATCAAAGCTCTTAAGTGAAAGGTGCCGGATTCTATCAATGACTTCAAAATTGCTTTCAGTATCGTGTCGCCTAGATATTACCATCAATTTTCTAAAGAGGGTGGTAGAGGCCTCATTGTCTGGCATCTAATTCTCTATAAACCAATTTTTCTAAATTCAAGCTCGATTTCTTTCCCACTTTTCTAAACTTTAATTCTAGTTCGTGTCTTCTCATCCTTCCCCATTCCTTCCTTTCGGCAAAATGAAAGAGCTGAGAGAACACTGGAAGTGACGTTATTAGTCCACTTGCTACATTTCCCAGGCAACTTTCACAGGAGAGTGCCTTTTCTTTCAGGCCTGATTTTCTTCCTTGTCATAACACTACCAAAGATCCTACTGGCACTGTGGGTTAAGAGTTGGGCTGTTAAAGTAAAGAGCAGCAGTTCAAATCTCTCTGTTATCCCCAAGGAGAAAGACAAGGCTGTCTGACTGTAAAGTTCTCTGTCGGGTTGCTGGGAATCTGAATCTTCTCTACAGCAGAGGTTCTTGGGTCTTGGTTATAAGAATTTTGCCACACAAATCCACAAAACCGCCTAGTTAATTGGAATAATGGTTCACATTGGTGGAAGAAATAATACATCTATCTTGTACTCAAGCAGGTTTCACACACGCAAGCTCATTATAATCTTGTAATTACAACTTCATCCATCCCATAATCTTCTTCACAAATACCGACTCCCTCTCCCCAAATTTCTGCCCAGAATGTCCACCAAGTGGAGCTAGCTAAATCATAAAATGATCATCTGTTGTTTACTGTTTTCTCCATTGATTTACCTGTTGTTGTTCTGTGCCCCTGACTCCTATACAACAGAATGGAACCATCCCATAGCATTTCTAAGGCTATAGTCTTTACTGAAGCACATTGTCACATCATTGGGGGTTTGAACTACTCACCTTTTGGCTAGCGGCTAAGTGCTTAACCACTGGGCTACCAAAATAACTGTAAGAATTGCTACATAGGATTGGCATGGTTATGTGAGCAGATCACCACGAGTTTTATGCCCAAATCCCCTGGGTGGGTTCTAACTACTGACCTTTTAGCTAGCACCCGCTTGTTTACTGATTACTCACTAGGGCTCCTGATCTAGCTGTTCCTTATCTCAATACAACCTCATTCACATAGGAAAGGATCCTTATAGCTGACACATCAGGAGTGGTGATTATGTAACCGCTCGGTCTTTGCCGAGAACTTTCATCTCTTCACTTGGCTTGAGTCCTCACAATTATGTTCAGAATAATATATAAATGTAAACTGGTTTTATAATGTTAATTCTGCCAATCAAATGTGTAAATTTTTCATCTTGAAGGACTACAAAAATTGGAATAAGCTTAAAACATTTAAAAATACTCATACATCATGGTTTACATCCACAGTTTCAAAGATTTTCTATAGATATAAAAATATAATGTATAATTATATATACATTAAAATACATTTCAAAGTGTACTAGTCATTCCATTTTAGATCATTAACTCATCTCATTCATATTTATCAGATCCTATCTCAACCAAGATTTCCACTTTTAAATAAAAATTGTGAATAAATTTCAACACATCTACTTTTTAAGAACACATCTAAGTTAAAACAATGCAAACACATATGCACATGTAGACATATGGGTAATGGGAATCCAAATGCAAATAAATCAGATTAAATTCTGATGCTATGCTGAACCTCTGGCTTTATCAGTATCCATATAAGATTTATTAGTTCTGAAGTCTACTAAATGAATGGAATCTCTACTCATCTGTCAGTTTCTTGTATTGCAGTGGCCTGCATGTTGCTGTGATGCTGAAAGGTTGCCACATTATTTCAAGGTCACACAGAAATACTTCAACTTTTATATTGGATTGAGCAAATACATTGAAAGAGATGTCACTTTGAGAACTAAGGTGCCTAGACTCCCATGAAAGAAGTGAGGAGAACCTCAGCCAAACCAGCAGTCAAAGTATCATGTCCACCCCACCCACCTGGATATGTAATACAAACAAAACCAAGATTAATGGTAAAACAAACCAACACATTATTAAAAAATAAACGCAGCAACTCCAAAGGGTAACTGAGACAACATACAGCTTCATATCAAACAAAAGGACAAGATGGTATGTGCAAATTGCCAAAATTAGGAACCAGGAAATTTCTTAGGGAAAGAAGAGGTAATAAAACTCCTGATAATAATTTCAAAAAATTTGCATATAGGGCTTTTCAAAAGATGGGGAAGACAGAAACAAATGCAGGGCATGAAAACAGACAATATGCTGAACACACTCAATAAAACAATAAAGAGGAAAATGATAACATACATAGACAATTAAAAACCACACAAAAACAAAATTCAAAATATATAAGGCTAGCAATAAAATCTTTGATACAGTTAGCACATTGGAAGGACAAAAGAATACAATTGAATCAATAAAAGAATGAATAGGTGAATTAGAAGACAAATTCCTTGATAGCAATTAGAATAAGGAACACTCAAACTCTGGAAAATGATGAAGAAATTCTCGGAAGTATACAGGGTAGTACCAGGAAAGAAAATTTAGAAATGATTGGAATTCCAGAATGAGATGAATTCGACTATCAAAAAAAAAAGGAAGAGAGAAAGAAAGAACAATTGTCAGAGATCTGTTGGCAGAAACTTTGCTAATATCACACATACACACACACACACACACACACACACAATTCATCCAAGAACCTAGAAACTCCTTAGGATAGACTTCAAAAGGAAGTCACCATGACATTGCATGTCAAAATTTCCAAAACAAAAGATAAGAATCTTTTTCAGGAAAAATAAATGTTATCACAAAGGGGAATCAATAAAATGAAACCCTGGACATCTTGGCAGAAATCCTGCAGGCAAGGCGGCAATATAAAACCTGTAAAGAAAAAAGTGTAAACCCATAATTACATGCATGTGTGTATATTCAACAAACCTGCATTTCAAATGTGATTGTAAAATTAGGGAATTTCAAAATATGAAGAAATTAAGATAATTTTTAAAAACCTAACAAACCTGAAGGAAGTCTTTTGAGCAGAAAAGTAATAATATCAAATATTAACCTGATATTAAGACACAAGACAACACCTAGAAACCAATCCTAAACAGTAATTCTCACAAGTTAAATACACTTACAACGTAGATATGGAGAACTAGAGGAATCAATCTATATATTAGTGCAACTAAAAAGAAAATACAGGGAACAAATTATATAATTACAGAACTTCCTAATAGCGAAGAAGTCAAGATGATATTCAAATAGAAAAAGGTATTTTAAATTTAAAAATAGAATACTGAGTAATCAAAAAGAAAATTCAATAGCCTCCTTGTCATACCCTCCCGACACAACCGCTGAAGCCAAAGCGGGTGAAAAAACAAATGTGGTGAAGAAAGCTGATGGTGCCCGGCTATCAAAAGAGATGGCATCTGGGGTCTTAAAGGCTTGAAGATAAACAAGCAGCCATCTAGCTCAGAAGCAACAAAGCCCACATGGAAGAACACACCAGCCTGTGTGATCACGTGGTTCTGAACGGATCAGTTACCAGGCATCAAAGAACTATCAAAGAACAAAAAATCATCATTGGGTGCACGCCTCCGTGATACGATCGCCGAGGACAAACGGGTGCATAAGCAAATGTGATGAAGAAAGCTGATGGTGCTGGCTATCAAAAGAGATAGTGTCTGGGGTCTTAAAGGCTTGAATGTGAACAAGCAGCCATCTAGCTCAGAAGCAACAAAGTCCACATGGAAGAAGCACACCTGCCTGTGCGATCATGAGATGTCGAAGGGATCAGGTATAAGGCATCATCAACAACAAAAAATCTCACCATAGTGAATGAAGGGGAAGTGCAGAGTGGAGACCCAAAGCCCATTTGTCGGCCACTGGAGATCCCCTCACAGAGGGGTCTAGGGGAGGAGATGAGTCAGTCAGGGTGCAAGGTAGCACCGATGACGAATACAGCTTTCCTCCAGTTCCTAAATGCTTCCTCCCCACCTCCCCGCCACTACCATGATCCGAATTCTACCTTGCAAGTCTGGATAAAGCAGAGGTTGTACACTGGTGCAGATAGGAGCTGGAGGCACAGGGAATTCAGGATAGATGATACTTTCAGGACCAGGGGTGTGAGGGGCGATATTGGGAAGGTAGAGGGTGAGTGGGTTGGAAAGAGGGAACTCATTAAAAGGATCTACATGTGACCTCCTCCCTGGGGGATGGACAACAGAAAAGGGGGTGAAGGGAGACGCCGGTAGGGCAAGATATGACAAAATAATAATCTATAAATTATCAAGGGCTTATGAGGTAGGGGGGAGCGGGGAGGGAGGGGAAAAAAGAGGACTTGATGCAAAGGACTTAAGTGGAGAGCAAATGCTTTGAAAATGATGAGGGCAAAGAATGTACAGATGTGCTTTATACAATTGATGTATGTATGGATTGTGATAAGAGTTGTATGAGTCCCTAATAAAATGTTAAATTAAAAAAATAAAGGCATTAGTCAACCATTCTAAAAAAATCATAAGGATCTTATAAGTAGAAAAACAATAGTAATTAATAAATTAGATAAATTAAGAAAAGAAAATCTTATAACAAAATAAATCATAGCCACTTTATAGTGCTTTGAAGCAATGCATAAGGGAACGGCCAGAAGTTCAGGCCCAATTCAGCAGGGGACATGCAACAAGGAATATCATTGCTGATATCAGATGCTTCCTGACTCAAAGCAGAGCACACCAGAAAGATGTTCACTTGTGTTCCATTGCCTATGCAAAGGCATATTATGTACCATAATAAGCTGTGGATAACCTTGAAAATAATGGGAATTCCAGAATACTTCACTGTGCTAATTTGACACTTGTACATGGTTTGAGGGGGTAGTTGTGTGAACAGAACATGGGAATAATAAATTGTTTAAAATAATCAGGAATTGCGCGTGTCACCATTGTATCCTGTCACCATAATTGACGATCTATGTGCTAAGCAAATCATCAGCGAAGTTGATTTATATGAAGAAGAATGTGGAATCAGGACTGAAGGAAGGAAGGAAGGAAGGAAGGAAGGAAGGAAGGAAGGAAGGAAGGAAGGAAGGAAGGAAGGAAGGAAGGAAGAAAGGAAGGAAGGAGGGAAGGAAGGAAGGAATGAAGGAAGGAGGGAAGGAAGGAAGGAAGGAGGGAAGGAAGGAAGGAAGGAGGGAAGGCTCAACTTTGTCATATATGTTGGACATGTTGTCAGGAGAGATCAGTTCCCGGGGATAGACATCATGGTGGGTAAAGTTGAAAGACAGTGAAAAAGGAGGCCCTGGATGCCATGGATTGACCCAGTAGCGGTATCAATGGGATCACTCACTGGGAGTTTGGGGGTTGACAGAGGACCGTGCAGGTATTTGTTCTGCTGTGCATAGGGTTGTTATGGGTTGGAGATGACACCTAATAACAACAATAGCTCTATGGAGAGGTGAGACTGCTTAAAATGTCTCTTCTAACCATTGAATTCATAACTCCCATCATTTACTGGAACAAAGTGAAGATGAGGCGTGAAAACAAGGTGAGAAGACTAGCTCAAGCATTGGTCGGTTCTGCCATTTCATAGGTTACATAAGTATGACCCATCACAGAAACAGATTGAGAATCTGAGGACCATCAAGAAAGAACCAGCAGCAGAGTGCATGTGAGATACCTGACTGAAGTGGTGGAGGTGACAGACACACTAGAGGCACAGTGGTATAACCATGAGGCAGAGCAAAAGAGGAGCACGGAGGCCATGAGGCTGAGCAAGCAGTTGGCTTCCTGGCTGATGGATCAGAGCAGAAGTGAGTGGATCACATGGTTGAGATGCTGAGTACCAGACAGAAACAGGGCTGGTAGCGATGCTGTGAAGAGGCACTGTGGATAAAAAAAAAACTGCATCCTTACCATTTATAAACTGTTAGCTTCCCTAATGAACCCGTATAATTATATTATCTGTAGGTTCTATGTGACTATTTCAATGAGTTATCAAGCTCAGTAGACAAGCAGTGTGTCATGGAAGGGTGGGTTGCTGTCAGAATAGGGGATGGAATACCGGAACATGCCTGAATTCTGCTTCATCAGAATTATCCTTGGGCAGAATTGTTATTGGATTCTCCTTTCTGGTTTTGTAGCCAAAGTCAGATATGGTTGCTACACCATTTCTGCACCATCTCTTGATGGCCTCCCCACCACTCCTTTTTAATAGTATCTCCACTTTACCAAGCATTATGTGTTCCTACAGGAATGGGTACTTTTAAATAATTCACGCAAACATGTGAGATGATCTTACCATCCATACTTCTTTTTTTTTTTTTTCATCAAGAACTGGTTTATTTGAATCTGTGAGATTCTTTTTTGCTGGTTTTTTGTTTTGATTTTGTTTTTTAATCATTTTATTAGGGGCTCATACAACTCTAATCCATGCAAACATCAATTGTGTAAAGCACATTTGTACATTCATTGCCCTCATCATGCGGAACCATCCATGCTTCTACACAGCATCCTGGATATGCTTCTTACAACATATTGGCTCATTCTTCTGGAAGTTCATGGTTATATCCAGTAGTCTCCACTTCATTCAAAGGCATGAATCTTTCTCAGTCTTCCTTTTTCCTTGCCTTGCTTTCATATGTATTTATGACAATTGAAACTCATATGGCTCGTGTCAGGCACACCTTAATTACTCAAAGAAACATCTTTGCTTCTGAATATGTAAAGTGTTCTTTTGCTGTAGTTTGCAGCATGTCTTGATTTCTTGCTGATTGCTTTCATGGATATTGAAAGTAGATCCAAGTAAAAGGAAATTTTGACAGCATCAATATTTTATCCAATTATTGGAAAGGTGCTTATTGACCAACATTTGAGGATTTGTTTGTCTTTGTGTTGAGGGGAAATCTCAATTTTGAAGGCAGTAGCCTTTGATATTCATCTGTGGGGAACTTAAAACCCCATTTGTTTCATAAGCAATGTTGTAACATCTGCATATTGCAGATTGTTAATGACTCTTCTTCCAATTCTGATCTCACATGTCTCTTTTTAGACTCAAGCTTCTCCTATTATTTGGTAAGTATGGAGACTGAGTAATTATGGTGAAAAGATATAACCCCGACTTACTCCTTTCCTCAGTTTAGACATGTGGTGTCATGTTGTTCTGTTTTAATGACTGCTTCTTGGGTTATGTAAAGGTTACGCACACACAGAAAGTTTGTTAGGATGATACAGAGTGTCCCCATCTAGCCTACATCTGGTTTGTATTTGTCACAATTAATGAAGGACTTTTTTGACCTCAGAGCCCTGACGGTGTAACGGACCACACATTGGGTTCATAACTGCAAGGTCAAGAGTTGAATTTCCCCAGTTCCTCTGCCAGAGAAAAATAAGTCTGTCTGCTATCACAAATATATACAGCCTTGAAAACCTGAAGGCGCAGTATTACTGTGTACGATAGGTCATTATGTGCTAGACAGTGGTTTTGTTCTCTTGTTCTTGTTTCTAATTGATATTTCAAACTAGCCCTAGTGATACAGTGGTTGGTTGTTTATTTATTGTTGACAATTGAGTCCATGAATCAGTTGTTCTGTGCAAATGATGTGGCAGTCTGGTTCCATAAGGATGACAGATTTGGAAATGCTGTAGGATAGTTCAACTCTGGCCTATGGAGCCAGAATTGACTCAACAGCAATAGATTTCATTCATATATTCTTAACTAAAATCTATGCTTTTACTCATGTATCTCTCTATATAAATATCTTAAATTTTAAATGTCTAAAATGCAAAAACCATCTATGAATGCTTTTATTTCATATCCATTAAATTATATATGAACAACATACACATATAGAGAACATATATTTAGTCCTTTTATCTGTTTCAGGATTCCATTCAAGAGAACATATTATTTTTTCATCTTGTCTCTTTTACCCAAAATGGTGAAAAGTCTGAAGCTTACCCAACAGGGCCACCAGGCCTCTTGTCTCTTATTCTTCTCTTAATGATACCAAACCCAAGACAAAGAGACTTGAAGAATTGGGGGACAATTGTTAGCTTTGACAGAAATGAGGAACTGTGGCCATATGCATGTATGTAACATGCACAGTGAATAAAGAAGACTAAGGGAAAAGTGCCTTTGAAATAAAGTGTTGATGAAGAGTATTAAATATTCCATGGACTTCCAGAAGAACAAACAAACAAATCTGCCTTGGAAAAAGTAAGGCCAAAAAGTGACTTGGTGTGAGAATGCCGAGTTTCTGCCTCTCATGCTTGCACATGTTACCACCAGGGACCAGCCCTGGAGAGGGATATCATGCTTGGGAAAGAAGACGGTCAGTGAAAAAGAGGAAGCTCCTCTAGGAGATGTAGTGATACAGTAGCTGCCACAATGGACTTAAACATGGGAGCTGCTGTAAATTAGAACATGTTTATATTTATTGAGAACAGTAGGGAAAGAAGAATACCTGGTATTCTGCCATGAGCATGTTGATTTGAGATGTCAGTTCCATATTCAAAGGAAGATGGGTAGACTATTGTGTATAGAAGGCTGACATTCAGAAAAGAGAGTAGGACAAGAGATAATTATTTGGTAAGTATAATATAAATATGGCTCCAGGAAAATCCAAGGAGAAAAACCTTTGTTTGAAGAATATAAAAACAATACTTACCTAGGGCGAGGCTCATCCATTGCATCCCGGATGTGCTGACCCCTGTGATTTCCCCAAATGTGGGAAGCTCGACTGCAGAATTTGTGGTAGTGGAGGACTGCGTTCGCGCTCTCCCCTGATTAAAAAAAAAAGAATATAAAACAATATTAAATTAAACCCACGTTTCCCTTAAAAGATTTTAAGAAAAGAATCCCTGTGGAGCTAGTAGAAAGTAGTGCGCACAGTTCTATAGTGCAAAACAAATGGGAGGTTACGAAGTGCACAGTGTAACTGAAGGATGGATGAGGGATTTTAGGACGAACTTTCTTTTCTCTAGTGGCTATATGCTATCTAACTTCCTCCACAAAGAACATATTCTGGAGAACACCATTTTTACTCAATTATATTAAAATAGAAGAAAGGGCAAACAGGGAATTGAAATGCATGCACTTTAGAAAAGGCCCATAAAGAAGAACAATTTTTAACTTTAAAAGAGCAATTCTCATCTGTGGCACTAATGTTTATTCAATAATTTCCATTCGTACCACCTGAAAGACTGAGGTCACCTTATTTAAAATGTTTAAGAAATAAAGGATAATACAATATCGAGACTGAGTGCATCTATTGAAACCAGGAGGCACTGGGAGGTTTTAAAAAAAAAAAAACTTTAGAAAGCTTTCTCTCTATATGCTGCTCTTTAAAAAAAATAATGGAATTCAATTTTTACAAGAATCTTTGGTTTGGCTTACCTATCTCAGAGGTATAAAAAGTAATCCGCATTGGTGGAAGGTGCTATGATTTTTGACTTGAGGCTGATGCCAATGGACTTTGATGTCAAAAAAGCCTATGGTCTTGAATCCTCTGACCCAACAACACATTCCTTCAAGGTGTTCTGTTCTGGCTAAGAATTTTTCATCATGTTGCTTCTTGTATATTCAACAATAATCATGGATATATTTGCAGCCCCTACACATCCATATGTACAGATAGTCTTCCTCTAATTATCCTCGTGTCTAGTGTCATTTGCTTTCACAGCCAGGTTCAGCTCTCATGTCTATCTGTGTGTTGCTGCCTTCTTTCCTTTTATTTTCCCTTCTGTGAAATGTCTCTATCTGCGAAAATAATAGTTACTCTAAAATAAATGATAGCCAATAAAAATTCCAGCTGTGTTACAATAATGTGGACGAAAAGGTTTTCAATGAAAGGTACAATGGCCTTAGAATCACCTAGGTTTGCATTTCTGACTGTTCCCAATCCTGTGTATGTGACTTTGGCACATAACTTTCCACAGTCTTAAAAATTTAGGAGAATAAAAATACACACCACACACCTAGACACGTGGCTTACACTTGATTACTATGTGAAAAGTTGGTGGTCTGAATGCACCCAGGGGCACCACAGAAAAATGACCAGGCAATCTATTTCCATAAGATTGTGGTTGTGTTCTGTCAATTCCAACTCAGAGAGACCATATTGGACTAAATAGAATTGCACCGTTGGGTGAACACGGCTCCGATCTTCAGACTAACATTATCTTCCTCTTGTGAAGTAGCTGGTGGGTTAGAATCTCTTACATGTCAGTTAGCAGCCATGTAACTAACCATTGTGCCTTCAGGACTCCGTTTCCATAATAACACAATCATTTCCTTAATATAACCATTGTACTGAGTAGGTCTACTCAGACATACAGAGTTGCTGATACACTCAGGAAAAGCCCTTGTAGACAGGTCTGGCTGTGTTTTGTGGATCTTTGTTCCAAGCAAATGCTAACTACAAGAGAATACATGTTCCATCAACCATTTTTTTCTTTCTAGGTACTTTGTCACTGAAATAAAATGTTTATCTCCCTGGTACTAAAAAAAAAAAATACTGCAATCACTCATCTCTTTCTGCTTAGTTATCTGGCTTTTCCTATTTAAAAACCAAATTTACATGTAGGAACACAGTGATGATTATAAAATGATCTCAGTGATTTTTGATTCTATAAAGCATTTTGGCACTTCTGAGCTTCCATGAGTCTACTCTCATAGTTTTAAAAGTTTTTTTGTTTGTTTGTTTGAAATTCACAATTTTAAGTTATTCTTGGCAGCAGGAGTATCAGATACAAACAAATGCATTATACTGGATTAATCACAGGGAAGGAGAGATGGCGAACATATACACATAGGAATATTTTTAAAATTAATTTTCATGCAGTTGAAGTTAAAAAAATTAAAATGGAGAAAATGTTTATGTATTTATTTCCAAGCCACAGTTTTAAACAAAAGGTAAAAGATGCAAAGGAAAGATGACATTTCACGAGTGAGCTCTGACTGAGTGATTTGGTCTCAGGGGAAATGTCTTTAAGCTTGTCCAACTGAGAAGTCAGGGTAGAGATCATTGGAGGCAGTGTGCAAAGCAAACTGAGAATTCCTTGCTGAGTCAGAGACAGCCTATGCTAGACGGCTTCTCTAGAGAAACAAAACCAGGACATGAATGAATGAATGAATGAATAAATAAATAAATTTAGATAGATAACATAGGAAATAAACAGTTAATAAATCTATAAAGCAGTACAAATGGCTCAGTGCAACTCCCATGAGACAGCTAGTACGCCAACAGTCCTTCAAGTCTTGAGGGCCGCTGGGTAATTCTCCATGGCTACTCTGCCACAGGCAGCAAACAGCCAGGCAGGTCACCCACAGTCAGCCAGATGACAGGGTCCCACAGTCCCCAGCTCAAGAGATGTTAGGTTCCAATAGTGTGGCGAAGCAGGTCTTGAAGGAACCTCAAGTTACAGTGACACATGGACCTACCCTGATGTAGCCCTGAGTGTGGAGACCCCTGCCAGTGCTGAGATGCTTACACATTCACTGATTCGGCTTTCCTCCTGAAGTTGGCATCATTGCGTCTGTTTGGTGAGATGGAGGACTTGGTTGATTGGTGCTGGACATATGGGTTAATGGGTTAATGTTGGACTTGTGGGCTTGGGCAGCACTGGGTTGGGATGTTCTCTTGATGTGCACTTAACCTTTTATAAAACTCTCTCTTATACATGAGTTTCTGTGGATTTGTTTCTCTAAAGAACCCAGACTAGCACAGAGGTATAGCAAATATATATAATGGTTCACACAGTTGTAGAATCATGCAAATCAAGGTCTCTTCAGACTAAATTATGGCACAGGGTGGAAGAGTTGATGTACCCCTGGGGGAGAGTTGTGAAACTGTAATGTTGTCCTTGGCAACTGAAGGAAAATTGTTTCTGATGGTCTTTTGAGACTGGTATTAAGAAGAAGGCATTGGCCAGATCAATAGCTGCATACCAAGTACTAGGAGAAGTATTAATTTGCTCAAGTAATGAAATCACATCTGGAACAGCAGCTGCAATTGGAGTCACCACCTGGTTAAGTTTATGATAATCCACGGTCATTCTCCAGGATCCATCTGTCTTCTTCACCGGCCAAATAGGTGAGTTAAACAGAGATGTAGTAGAAATCACCACTCCTGCATCGTTCAAGTCTTTGATGGTGGCACTGATCTCTGCATTCCCTCCAGGAATGTGGTACTGCTTTGGTTTATGATTTTACTAGGCAATGGTGTTCTAATGATGTCTACTTGGCCTTTCCTACCGTGATAGCCCTTATTCCACATTTCAGGGATCCAATATGGGGGTTCTGCCAGGTACTAAGTATGCCTATTCCAATGATACATTCTGGAACTGGGGAAATAACCACAGGATGAGTTTGGGGCCCACTGGACCCACAGTGAGGCATACCTGAGCTAAAACTCCATTGAGTACTTGACCTCCATAAGCCCCCACTCTGACTGGTGGGCCTTTGAAACACTTTGGGTCTCCTGGAATTAGTGTCAGTTCAGAGCCAGTGTTTAGTAATCCCCGAAAAGTTTGTTTATTTCCTTTCCCCCAATGAATAGTCACTCTTGTGAAAGGCCACAAGTTCCTTTGGGGAAGGCTAGAAGAAAGACTAACAGTATAGACCTTCAGTGATGTAGCAGGGCCCTCCTTCAAAGGGACACAGCCTTCCCCTCATTCAAGGGGTTGTGGGACTGTAATTTGTGGCTCAGATCTGGAAATCTAGCATTCTTCTGCCTGTATAGATCACGTAAATATTTAGTAGGTTTCCCATCTATTTCACTCCTTGGGACACCATGGCTAAGAAGCCAATGCCATAAGTCCACACGAGACAGGTTGCTTTGATTACTCCAGAAACCTTGCTGTCTGTTATAATCATGCCCACCCTGTCTCTGTTGATTCAGTGGTGACACCTACCCTCTACTACCACGGGGACCAATCAGCCCCATTGTGGGCAAATGTCGGAGTTCGCTTAGGGAGTGCCCACTGGTAATCCTGGTGCACATAAAATAGCAATCACAGGAGACTTTGGAGATGCTGGGGCGCACTTCACAGACTTGTTCCTTATGTTCCTTATGGGTATGGTGAAGGGATGTCCTCAGGGTACTCCCTTTTGGGGTCTATGGGAAGATCCTGATAGATCCATTCCAACATACCAATGTCCCTAAGCTTTTGGATGCCTTCCTCTACAGTGTACCAAGGTAGGACAGGCACTTCAAATTTGTCTATTGTAGGCCATCTGGCAGTCCATGCTTCAGCGAACCAACCAAATAAAAAAATTAGATCCTCTCTTAGCCTCTCTCACCGAGACATTGAAAGAAGAATCTGTGCTTAGGGGTCCCATATCCAAAATTTTAGACTGGTCTAATATTACATTTCTTCCGCCAGTATCCCACACCCTTAGTAACCATTCCCAGGGATATTCCCCAGGCTTCTGCGTGTATGTATTCGAATGCTCAAGCAGATCTTTGTGAGTATAATGTGCTTCTTTTTGGGTAATCATCTCAACCTCACCTTTCAGAGTTTTCTAAGCCTTAATTTTAGTTACAGGTGTAGAGGAAATAATGGGTGCTGAGGGTGTTTCCTGGATGCTCTCAGCAATCTCTTGTAAGGCATCTCCCTCAGGCAATGCTACTGATGCAGCCCCACCTGGCATTTCAGCTTGAGCAGTTTGGTTAATCTGCTCAGGTGTGGGTTGTTTTATTCATAGTGAATGAATACTTTCAGCTGGGAGAGGCAGCTCTATTGATTGGGGTAGGTCAATTGTTTCTAGGGGCTCAATATCCTCCTTTTCTGGATCATCAGCCCATATGTTCCCATCCCATTTTTCAGGGTCCCAATGTTTTCCTATCAATGCCCTCACCATGTTATCAGACACTGCTTTAGATCTGCAATTTAACCAATGTCGTAATTCAGCCACTCGCATAATGAGACTCTGGACCTAGTTCTCAGCAATGGCAGCTCTGTTACTAGAGGAGAGAGGGCTCTCCTTTGAAGCACAGGTGGAAGCTTTTAATTCAATAGTCAGCACCTGAGGCCCGCTTCTGAGGCTCTGAGACCATCCCTCTCTTTACTCACACTTTCCATTGTAAGGAGGACCAGCCAACCAGCTTTCCTATAATTGCCATCCTGACAAAAGTGCCAGAAAATATCAAACATAAGATCACCCAGAGCCTCTCCTTTTACCAGCACCTCATCTATCAGTGGTGATACTGTAGATATTAGCTTTGCTATTTCACACCATGGATTAGTAAGAGTGGCAGACTTATCCATGCCTTGAGGTGGAGAAATAGCATTATTAGTGCTGTTAAGACTAATCAGGCTGGAGCTCCAATTTAAGAAGCCCATGTTTATGATCTTATTTCTCTAGAAGCACTCCTGGTACCAATTGTATTAGACAAGATTCTCTAGACAAACAAAACCAGGACACTAATATATATATATATAATAAAGAAATAAGCAGTTAATTAGTCTATAAAGCAGTACAAATGGCTCACTGAACTCACTCCCATGAGACAGTTGTGAGACACTGGCAGTCCTTCCAGTCTTGAGGGCCACCAGCTAGTTCTCTGTAGAGCAATTCAGGCTATCATGGCATAGGCAGCAAACAGCAAGACAGGTCAACCATAGTCAGTCAGACGACAGGGTCCCACAGTCCCCAGCTCAAGAGATCAGTTCCAATGGTGTGGCGAAGCAGGTCTTGAAGGAACCTCAAGTTACAGTGACACAGCCCATGGGTTAGGTGTCCCACAGGTAGTGCAGCTTACAAAATGGAGGCACAGAACCAGCAAGGCAGCCACACAGCACCCTGGTCTGATGATCAAGGAGCAAGAAAGGGAGGCGAGCCTGGCAGAGCCATTTATCTCTCCACCCTTCAACTAATCTCACATGTGCTCATTGGCCATGTTGGCACAACAGACCTACCTATCCCATAGCCCTTTCTTGAATTCCAATAGCTGGTAAAATAGATTCAGAGACAGGACAAAATCTGGAGAGAGTCGTGGAATTTTATCACCAGTGGTGATGATAAAAGAAGCACAATAGAGTGTTATATATGTCGTAGTCTACTTCATTCTAGTTGAATGAATGCGTCATTTAGTAGATATTGTTTATATTTGTGGCCCCTAAGTATCTTAAGAAAAAAATCCTATTTGCAAATAAAAACTAGATAACCAATATTAGTTCAAATTAAAATTTGAACTATTTGTTTTGATTATTTGTCAAAAAAGCAAACAAACTCACTGCCATCAAGTCAATACTGGCTCATCATGGCCCCGTGTGGGTTTCTGAGACTACTGCTCAGGGGAGTAAGTAGAAAGCCCAGTCTTTTTTCCTAGGAGCTGTGGTGGTTTCAAACTGCTCACCATGCAGATCACCGTCCAACTCATAAGCACGACAGCATCATGACTCCATATTGATAGTGGCTGAAAAAAGTCCACGTTATGGTACATTTTTTCGTGACTCCATTATTCTACATGTACTCCTGTCAAGGGCTACAGGGGGAAGCTTACAAACACCATGGGAAAATTCCAATAGCCTGCACTTCCATTTCCTCACGATATTCCTTTGTCATTGCTATATCATCAATTTTCTACATGAGTAAAAATGGGAGTTTTGGACTTGACTTTCAAGATTCAAAAGAATGGGCATCTGGAATTAAGTTTGAAATACCCATCTGTTCTATTGGTAATCAGCTTTGTCCTCACCAGCCTCCTCTGCCCGTGAGACTGCACCTTCTGAGGACAACTGCGTGTGCTTTGCCTCCTGTGGTGCCTAGGACATGTGCTATGCAGCTACCGTTTACATGGCTGCTTCTCGTTAATCACCTTTACAAAGAAAATTTTAAACATGTCTTTTCTGGGTTAGAATGACAGCAGTACATATGCATTATTAACTTTCATGATAGCTATCAAAATATGGTCCTCAGAAATATTTATTTTCTTGACTTACTAAATAACATCATGCTATCTCCTTATATTAATGATATTCAGTTATTGGTTCTAGTGATCAGTGATTTACATAGATACATGGTGATATAAAATATAAACATATTAAAAATCTTCATGTGAGGTTGGGGAGGGAGGTGCAGAACCAGGATAGAATTTAGCCAGGAATGTGGAGTTGAGAAAGATTTTATTGAGGCAGGTAAAGAACTTTCTGGAAGGGGTTCCGAGACCCAACGAGTTAGGTCAGGGAAGTTGCGCCTGGCAGTGAGGCAGTGGTACATATATAGACAGGGCTTGAGTCAAGGATGTATGTACTGATACGGGGAAGGAAGACCTTCTGGTGCTGCAGTTGCAGGGTCTGAGTCAGGATGTGGCCTGTGAGTAAATCATTCCGGAACACTGAGGGAAGTGTCTGTACAGACCTGGCCTGGAGAGATAAGCTCCTTGGAATGCTGGAGGAAGGGACTGCACAGTCCAGCTCTGACCTGTGCGATCACGAGGTGCCCAAGGGACCAGGTATAAGGCATCATGCAAAAAAAAAGATATAAGTGTGTGTATGTATGTGTATATATGTGTATCTGTATATATGTATGTATATATATATATATAATATTAAATGAAGGGGGAAGTGCAGAGTGGAGACCCAAGGCCCAAGTGTCGACCAATGGAGATCCCCTCATAGAGGGGTTTAGGAGAGGAGATGGGTTAATTAGGGTGTGAGGTAGTATCGATGAAGAACACAGCTTTCCCCCAGATCCTGGATGCTTCCTCCCCCCAACTACCATGATCCGAATTCTACCTTGCAGGGCTGGATAGGACAGAGGCTGTACACTGGTACATTTGAGGGCTGGAGGTACAGGGAATCCAGGGTGGATGATACCTTCAGGACCAAGGGTGTGAGGGACGATGCCACAAAATCTACTCTTGTGGCAGTCTCTAAATTTAGGTAGGATATACTCAAGTACATAATTTGAATGTACATTTGAGCAATTGGTGACCTGTTCCAGTCTTCCCCTAGCCTGTTCTTGTTAGTGAACCTTGCTTTCTCCATGGCCTTTGCCACAGTTGTAGTTATCATGTGATCCCTTACATAGTTTCTATCATGAAAACCATCTGAAAGATTTCAAAATATTCCTGGAAAAAAAAGAGATGAAAGATAATGGAATCTTTTCACAAGCTTTTTACTGTCCTTTATATTCTCCAACTATTGACATATTTTCATATTGCAATCATGCATGCATTTTAATTGGTATTCTATCAATGTCAATCATAAATTAATCATGTTTGATCAATTTCACACTGCCAAATTGGTAAAAATTTAGTATCTAAATTTAAATAATAGTTATATTCATTGGTTTTCCTTAAGCTAAATAAATATTATCCTATCAATGATAACACTGATAAATCTTGAAGTGCTGTATTAAACCATGAATGTGATAGACAACATTCCTTTTCAATTTGGCATTCCTGGCATAGTATGCTGGCACAGTACATCATGCAGATGATATACTATTGGTAGAGCATGGCCAATACTAGTCCATTTCAGTATGTGTAAGATATTGATCTTAAGTGTTCCATTTCATAATTGACAATTGTCATATTTATAGATCCATACTTTGTACATTCCACACTCTGGTTATTAGCAGGTAATTGAAACTGTTCATTCTCATGTTGAATCATGTCACATCAGCAAATGAAAGTGCCCCAAGCTGTGCTTCATCCATGTCTTTAAGGTCAAGTCTACTGCAAGGAGGCATTCTTCCCTCACCTTTCTGTGAATTGCTTCCAGCCTGAGGGGTCCATTTTCTGGCACGATATCACCCACGTTTATCTTTAGGTTCTCCTTCTTAGTCTGTCTTTGCTCATAAGCTCCATCGAAACTTGTCCATTATGAGGGACTGTGCTGATGTTATAAATACTTGTGACATACGTACCAGAATCACTGCAACCTATAAGCCACTATGGTATAACACATTTACAGAGATGTGGTGGGATTTAAGTCATAAGTCCTTGAAAACTTCAGTCTTTTCTCTGTTAATCATAATGTTAATTACTGGTCAAGTGTGAGCTTTTTATTTAGTTATTCTACATTTAAGAACAAGTTTTGGAGTTTCTTCTGATATCAATTTTGATATTCCCCCCATGTCTTTTTAATTACCATTGTATTTCTTCATATTTAAAATCATTAATGTTACCTACAATTTCTGTGGTCTTCATTAATATTTAATGTTCAAATATATTCTGGACAATTTATTGTTGAAAAGAGGTATTTATAATGAATAAATTGTTGGTCTTATAGAATTCTATTATGTAATATCCAAAGTTTTTTCTACCACCAAAGCTATATTTTTAACCACTAATTTTTCATCTTCATTTCCAATTTTCATTTTCCAATCACCAGCAATTTTCAGTGTAACTTGACTACACGTTTGATCAATTTCAGATAGTAGACTTAGCAAACACTCTAATTTCCCCATTGTTGCCATTAGTAGTCAGTGTGTAATTTAAATGATAATAGTTGGCTAGCCTGCAGATATTATCCTATTTCTGACAGTGTGGGCCTCAAAATAGATCCTGAAATCTTCTCTATGACAATGAATAGAACATTGTTCCTCTTCAATTTGTATTTCCAGGCATGGTTGTTATCATTAGATATTGTCAAGTCAGTTCTGATAGTGACCCTTTCTACCCCCCTCCTCAAAAAAAAAGGGGGGGAGGGAGCAATGCCTCTCATGCATCCTTGCAGTTGCGGTTATGTGTGAGCCCATTGCTGTAGTCACTGTCCCTGTCCATCTCGACCTTGCAGAGTGGACCATAGATGCCTGATCCCAAATGGCCAATGATCAATTCCATCTCATGAATACCTAGGATATCGATCTTGATGGGTTCACTTTATTTTGGATGACTTCTAATTTTTCTGGATTTATACTCGGTACATTCCACAGTCTGGTTATTAATGGATATTTGCAGCTGTTTCCTCACAATTTGTGTCATATCCAATCAGAAAATGAATGCCTTGAGAACTTTGCTCCAACTACATCATTGAGGTTAATTACACTTAAAGGAAGCAGCTCTTCCCCAGAGGTGTTGCGTGTGCCTTCCAACACGAGGGGGGCTCATCTTCTGGCACGAACTCAAACCATTTTCTCTTGCTCGGGTTTCAGAAGTGGCTCAAGTCTGGCCCTTTGTCTGCCTCTGTCAATATGCCCCACTGAAAACTGCCCAGCGTGGATGACTCTGCTGGCGTGTGAAATGCTCCTGGCATAGCTTCCCATATCCCAACACAACACAGCACCACCAACGAAAATGCTAGTGGTGGCCAGAAGACATCTGACTGCCGAATGGAAATAAACTCAGTTGCTATTTCCTCACCTAAATATCCATATAAAATAATTGTATATTTATTGTGAAATATCCATATAAAATAGTGAGGAGTATTAAAAGCAGTTTACCAGGCTAAACTTGTGACAGAATTTGCAGCCTCTATGTTTGGGTTATCTGGACACTTGGCAAAGTTGCCTTCCCGTTCAGCATTAAAAATGTGCTTATCATCTGTACCAAATGACCTGTCCTGAAAATCATGCGGTATTGTTTTATATCTATTCCCATGCCAGAATCATCAACATATAAGAAACTGCGTGAGATTAGGTGCCAAAATACCTAGCACAATATTTGTATATTTTTAGGATAATAAAGAACTAAATTTAAAAAAATCCAGGGAACTATGGACACTAGACCTTTATTCCTTCAGTCATTTCAAACATTGAAAGTAGGCACATTAGTGGTTATTTGCCGGTTCACTTTCTGTTTACATCTCCCAGATTCATCAGGTTTGCACAACCATTGGTTTTATGACAAGTCATCTTACAGTGTCAATTAATGTCTTGACATCATTTTGTGCTTTTATGGAAAACCCTCACTTTGAAAACAAACTACATTGTACCGAAGCACAAGTCTTTACTGTCTCCAGACAAAGAAGAAAGCAAAGCCTAATTAATAGTTAATTTAATGATCGCACTCTAGGTGCCATCTAACAGAGGGTGCGGGCGCGCCTGAAAAAAAGAATGGGATGGGAGGGGCTATTAAATAGTTTTAGTGAAATGTTGCCTTTGTCTTGTGCAGAACATGTAGAATATGCTCTCTAATTTAGCAAATATTTTTAAAAGGTAGAGATGCTTTGTTGTAGCTAAAACAATTCTTAATTATAAAAGTCTCTGAAATTGCCTTCTTTTCATAGCAATTGGAAGCTGTTTACCAACTTTTTATTTGAAGTGTGATTTCCCCTCCTTCTTTCCAACCCCTTGCAAAAAAATTAAAGGGTTTCTGCTAATGAATTCAGCAGACTCTACTTTTTATATGCCTTTTGAGCTGTGTAACTTAATATTTGGATACTTGATCACATGTTTTATTATGTAATGGATAAAATGGAGATATTAATTCAACCATATATTTATACTGGCTTGGAATGTCTGGTTCTAGTTCTGTGGGAAAAATAACTTGTCAGTGGTCACCAGCTTGTACACACCTAGTTGCGAGAGCTTAACCATAAATAAATGAAGAAATGAAAAAAAAGAAAAGTTCATATAAAGCCCCTATACAGTTAAAACAGAGTAAAATTTCAATTTTAGTTGAGTAAATTGAAGAATATGTGTTACTTTATTTTATCATTAAAAGAAAAGCACTAGATTAAATAGAAAATTTAGTCAACCTAACTCCATTAATTAAGATAATATTTCCCCCCTTTTACTAAAATTGTATTAGTAATCATAATAACCTGTGAATACTGTTCTCAGTTTTGAGCGTAACACATTTTGCTAATGAAATCTGTTCCAAGCTCTATAACCGAAGTCTAAATTAATGAATTCCCAAGATATTGACTACAATCCACAGCAGAAAATATATTTTGCATTTTCAAAACACACTAAGTTTTGTTCAAACAGCTCTTACTTTTTACAGCTTGCAATACCTGCAAAGTCAGGAATAGATTATGAGATTATGAGATGAAGGTTCACTGATCTAGTCAGTGGCTTCTTTTTTATCACTTAATTTAAAATGATGGATAAGAAAGTTTTCCATTTGAAGGGGAATTTCATATGTATCAAAAGACCCATTAGAACAATTCTAGGACATAGTATCTTCATTTCTGAAGACATTGACCTTGTTTATATTTTTAAAGGTAACTTCTCCCCTGAACTATTTAATTCTTAACTCCCCTAAGGCAAAGTCACTTAAATTTGAATGCATATGACAATGTCCTGTAACCTGGCCCACATCTACAGAAAATGACATGGTGACATTTTGTGTGACATTGCTGAATGGCCACATATCTGGCAATGGAAATAATGGTGGGGACTAGAAATTGCTAACTTGTGGCCCATTTCCAATGGTGTCCTCAAAAAACCAAACCAAAAAAATAAACATCTCCACTGTAATCACTTCATTTCTGACTCATGGTAATCCTGTAGACTTTCTGGGGCTGTAAATTTTTAAAGAACCAGGTAACTTCATCTTTATACTGAGGAGTGACTGGAGAGTTTGAACCAGCAACCTTGAGTTTGCAGTTCAATATTTACCAGACGCCACAATCACAGTTCCTTTAGTGGGTGTGCAGGGAAAGTGCTATACCTGCTCTGTCATTCCTTAAATCGAGAGTGGTGAAAATACCATCTGCAAGCTGTATAAGGCCGGAGATATCATCAATACAAACTAACATCACTGGCTTTACCAAAGAGAGCTAGGTCTAGCCATCATTTTAGGGGTTATTTAGTTAAATTTTTGACCAAATATAGCAGATAATTTTTAAGTTCATAATTTATGTAGCCCGTGAATGAGTTTATAAATATCTAAATGACCCATGGCAGACAAACGTGCCCCATCCTTATCATAGATAAAATTCTGTCTACACCAATATCTTTAAGTTTGCTTCCCATGGCAAGAATAGCAGGAAAGCACAAATCCATGAAGAATGCTCATTTGTGCTTATTTCTTTGAAACCTGTGATACGTGTCTATAGTTATTTTCCTCTTGAAGTGACATGACACCGCGGTGGTGTTTCTGGCACGCGACATGAATAAGTCTTTTTTTCCTCCAGTTATTCTGCCTTATACAGAAGAAAGCAAACAGTCCTGGTATAAGTAGGTGGCCATCCTGTAAAGCACAAGTTTAAGTGTCTCTGCCGACAGTTCAAGTCCACATGTGGGTGCAAGTCCAGTACCAGTCATGTGCTTATCTTGTCTGCTCATTATTGTCTGAGATTTTGTATTTAATTATATAGGTCATCTTTTATTACATTCAAAAAGGGATGGATTACATGGCGTGAATTCTAATCAGGCATACTTCTAAAAGTATGCTGCCATGTAATGGCACCCATTTGAAAATGGTTGCCTCTAGAAGGTAGCTTTGTGTAATGGGATCAGCATTAAGTGGTCTATTCTTGGGATATGTATACTCCTGCAAAAAAAAAAGAGGATAAATTGCATTTTTATTTACAGGACCATATTTAGCAAACAGTGCCTACTGACAGTTTAACAGGGAGTTAAGCAGAAATTATTAGAAGACCCGTGCTTTCACGTGTGTGCACTATAATCATTTCACAACTACATGTTTATGAAAAGACTATCTTTATATTTGAATTTGTATCGGCTACATTAATTATTGCCCTTTCAACCGTGGACCGTCTAGAGGACACATAGATTCAGAGGAGTGTGAATGTCTCTTAACTGATTTCTGCTGTTAACAGTGTGCTCATCTGGAACGGAAATTGATCTCATTATTTTTCCTAGGAGCATTTATTTGCTCTTTTTTTCCTTATTTACACAAAAGAGCATATTATTGATAGCCCACTGGGTTTGACTTAATAATATTATCTGAAGACCACTCCATGCCATTTCACAAAAGTTTTCCTCATTATTGCACATTGTAAAATATCCCACTATGTACAGCTGTCAAAGTTTTTAAGATCATTCTTCTATATTTGGACATTTCAACACAAATCTTTGAAGTTACAAACCTTACCCCAATAAGAACTGAGCAGATGTATCTATTTTATTTAATACTGGTGCTACATCTTCATTATGCATTGTTTAGATATGTGCCAGAAGCTAAATATTGACAAAAAAAGATAGTGCTTTTGTGGTGGAGATTATACTCAGAATTCAACAATGTCTCCATGGACAGTGCATTCTTGGAGATGGGCAACCATTTTCCCCCTCTGTTTCCAAGCTATTTTTCCTCCCTAACATTTAAGAACGCTGTATCCTCTGTTTCCTGTCTAATCACTCGTTGCTGTTGTCAACTTGATCTGGATAGCTAGACCCTAAAAGAGCACAATGTGAAAATAAAACAACCAGTAGCAACGTTGACACATTGTTACAAATGCAGCCAAATGCACTGAGCAATGTTTTTAGAAATCGCAAATGGGAATCTAATTTTCTATGTAATCTTCTAGCAAAAACATAATAAATTAGTATAATTGAATTAAAAAAACTACAATGCTCAAGACAAACATTCTTTAGTAGTTAAGCTGAGCTATTGTTTATTTTAAGATGATTCGGGGGGATTGTTTTTGGTTTAAGGTTTGAAGATTATTGAGTTTCCCTTCTTAAGTGTTTTCTAATTTACATTATCATCAGAAATATATGAGAGTGCCTCTTTCCTACCTCTTCTTTGGCCATTGTAAGCATTGTCCTGTGTTTGAGCCATTGTTGCAGCCCATTGTTGCAGCCCCTGGGTCAATCCATCTCATCGCAGCATTGACACAGCGGCTGGGTTACAAGGCTCACAGGCACTGGAGGAAGAATTGTGAGGAAGACGCCAGAGGTGATAATGTTTTGTTCTGTTGGGCACAGAGTGGCTTTAGTTCTGAATCTACCCAATGGCACTGAACAACAATAACCAATCTCTGGAATACTTTTTTATTTTTAAACACTCTTGGAGATGATAAATGTTATATAGACACAATTTGCATTTCTCTAAGTACGATAAGATTGAGCATTTTTTATATACTTAAGTGCTTTCTTAATCTTTGGGGGGTATAGTTAAGGTTTTAAATCTATCCTTTTATCATGTGACCATTAATTTTAAAGAATAAAATATTTAATCAATCAAATGAAATCATGAATATGTGTTTTGTAAATATCAGGGAATTTTGTAGTTCGTTTGCATGGCATGCTATCTAGTGATCTAAATGCAATCTGAAGAAGGGTAGGTTAGTAGCTTCCGTAAAAGCTTGTGTGAATTACCCAGTGTCATTTTCACTGTGGCATATAGAGCTAGAGAACACATTACAAGTCAATTTATATTCAAATTCTGAGTTCTTCTAAATATGAAATATTCATACCGCAAACAGTCTTTGGGGAGACTAAGCCATTAATGCATTATCTCTTTTGAGATGGGCAATAAGACATCAATGTTCTAGTCACTCTGAATCTGAATTAATAGGTTTAAATATATTCATGTGAAATTTGAGTAATTGTGTGCATATTAGAGAATTCCAGCTGCGTTGTATAAATGGAATTCAGTATGTCATTAGAAAGCCAATTAATTGTTTGAACTATGCTGCTTACACTATCATTCACAGCTTAACATTTTTATTAGTACTATAATCCTTTATTAATTATTTATCATTTTCCTTGTCTGTTCATAACACTAATAAAATATGGGTTTCTTCTATTCCTGTAAGCAAATATTGCATCTGCTACACTGCTTTCCTATTTATTCCTCTGAAGGGTCAAATCTATAGAATGTAAGTTTTACATCTAGAAACTTCTGAGCCTTTCCCGTGTTAGTAAAAATACACAGGTGTATTAACTCCCAAATTTAAACCAATGAAATAGCAATGCTATTTATATAGACAAATGCAAGAACTATACCCATGTTAAGCAAGTGCAAATAATAAACAGCTCAATTTGTCATAGCTAATGCATAAGTAGGCTTGTTCTTGATGGAACTTTTTCACGACAAAACCTTCACTTGTTTTTGAACCGCTGCCTATTGTTTGGCTTTAAGAAAGGATCACTCACCTTAAAGTTGCCAGGCCAGGAGAAAAAGACTGATGCTGCTCAGACAAACCGTGCTGCTTAGTAGCAGTTTGGTAAGAAGCCTTACATTAGACAGTTTATGTCTTTCATCTTTTACTGTGGTTATATGAGCATTAACTTTGAATAATTCCTTCAACTGGAAGGATCAGTCTCAAGGGGGCTGAGATATCAGATTTTGTAAGAAAAGCATACATGCCTAATTAACATACATTACACAAAGATTTTTAATGGATTACATTAGATAATGTATGTAATATGCTTGGTATAGAGGGAAATAAATATCAATGACTGCTGTCATCATAAATACCAAGATAAATATGTGGAGAATTTAGCCTTGATTGAAAATAATATTTCTAGATCAATATTTGTTCATATGTGTGTATATATATATTCATATTAATTTCCCCCATAATAATTTTCACACTGTTGTTTTTATTAGGGGTCATTAAGTTGGTTTTGATTCATAGCCATTGTCTGTAGAACTGAATGAAACACTGCACAATTCGCCGGGGCCATCCTCACAATTTTCAGTCGTAAGTTTCAAGAAATTACTTTGTTACATTAGAAGCATAGCCATTTCCTAGTCAGAACTGATTTATTGGGTCATATCTTATAGACCACAGAAAGTTGTTGCCCCCCCCCAAAATAAAAGCATCACTTTCTTTTGCAAATGATAGTTATCAGGCATCCTTATATTAAGCTTGGATTATTAGAATCAGATCTCTTCCGAAATTGCTCCTGTGATATGCTTAAGGCAGGTAGTTTTTTTTTTAAGCATACTTGAATCAGAAAGTCCATTGGCTTTTAAGAAGACTGAGTTTTAATGTGGTACCCAGCAACAGTCTCCGTGAGTTCTTTGGGGAAAAGCCCTCAGCTCTGTTTGGCCTGCTTGCTTCTGAAGTAGGGTCTTTCTAGCCCATTCAGCTTCCTTAAGGAACTCACTTCCCTCCCAGTAAATGAGGTGGGCATTTTAGAAAGAGATATTTTGGGAAGATTCAATACTGATGGACCTTCTTTTGTATCCTACTTTTGTACCTGAGCCAATTTCTTGTAAATCTTTCTTATCTTTCATCCCATCTCCTTTTTATCCCTTCTTTCTCCAGGTCTGCTGATGTTTAGCATCATTGCTTGACACCAAAGTCCTACATTGCATTTCTTTTCTGTCCTGCCTCTCTAAAGACTAATCACAATGACTTCTTCTAGCTGGCAAAGTTGAGGATAGTGAGGGCAGCAATTCGAGGGAATCGCAAGCAGGCATGTTTGTCCTGTGGTGGCCTCTGAGAGCTACCCAGTAGGTGATGGACATGCTCCCTTATGACACCCTTCCATTACAGATAACTATTATTAAAATGAAGTGTGTAAATTTCTACATGAAACCAAACTTTAAAAACTTTAAACCAAACTTTAAAAAGTAAAATAAAATATATTTATTAGCTAAAACTATTAGCTAAATTCTAGGGGTAAAATTTACTATAAATCTAAAAATCTGCACAATAATAGGATAAAATGTATAAACCTTTGAGTTACTTCCTCACAGACAATTTTCTTAGGTAACCTCTGTACTGTCTTTTGACATTTGTAATTAAATTCTATGTTTTGATTTCCTAAGAAGGAATGAAGATCCAGGACAGAATCAGAAAAATAATTTGTCCACATCAGTCAAAAAATAATGAGAAAATGACTGAGTACAGGTTTTCAAATTTTAGCTCCATGAATTTTTAATTCTACTAAATTTTCCTTCTATAACTGAAATCAGAGGCATACTTCCTGAGACTTGATAAAGAGTTTGATTGAAGAGCTGATTTATTCAAACCTAATTAAAGTAATTTTAGGCTTTCAATCTTACCTCTAAGGAACAACCAAATGTCAAAGAATGAAAGGTCTGAACTAAAATAGGCTATGACAAGATTGGACAATAACATCTGTTATCATAGGCTATGATAGGGGCTTGCTTGCGTTATCATACACTATTTGCTATGGGCTTACTTCAAACTGGGGTTCAGTTACTAAAGACCACAATAGAGGAATTTTGATTATTCATTCTGTCACAGAGTGGCACCTGATGACCAGATCCAATATATTCAATGTTACAGTTGTCCATAAATATATCCCGTTTCCCAGTTCTGTTTGGACATAAATTAGTCTCTTCAGGGGACAGTGCCATTACCCACCCCATCCTAGATTCTAGCTTGCATTCCAATTTGGGCTTATTCCAATTAATGCATTCACCTACATCTCCTACAGTCCAGCTCAGTGTCTCATGTCAACATGTGCTTAAGGTGTCAAGTTGCTCATCATTTCTCTATATGAGAGATCTTTTTCATGTTGTTGCTGATGGGTGCTGCTGAACAGGCTCCCTTTCACAGGTGCCCTGTGTACAACAGAGCATACTGGCCCTGCACCACCCAAAACCCTCCCTGTGGTTGAGCCACTGCTGCAGCTCTGGTGCCGGTTCATCTCACTGAGGAGCTTTCTCTCTTTCGCTGACCCTTCACTTCGCCAGTCATGATGGCCTTCCCTGGGCGCTGGTTCATCTTGCTCACAGACTCAAAGTACATCCTTGCTTCTAGGGAAATTTCTGGTTCTCCTGCCAAGACTGATTTGCTCATTCTGCAGGCAGTCCCTGGTCTATGTCAAAGGCATCAACTCTTCCTTGGTCCTCTTTATTCATTGTAGAGCATTCACAGGCATACAAGCAGTGGGAAAATGCCATGGCCTGGGTCAGGTGTGCTTAGTCTTCAAGGTTACACCTGTGTGCGCTTTAGAGCTTTAAAGAGGTCTCTTGCAGCTGATTTGCCCAATGCAACACACTGTTTTGATTTCTTGAATATAACTTCCATGATCAGTGAGAGTGTATCCAAGTAAAGTCAAATCCTCGACAACATCAATATTTTCTCTGCTTATTGTGAAGTTGTTAGTTAGCCCAATTGTGGAGATTTTTATTTTCCTTTTTTTATTGGCACATAAGTCACACACCCTGTAATTCAATAGTTTGATCATTACACGAAAAGTTGTACAACCACCACCACAATCAATTTAAGACTATTTTCCTCTTTCTTGTACTTACTGTTGTTAGCTCCCATTTCCCCCCACCTTGCCCTGTCATACACCAGAGAAACCATTAATATGGTCCCTGTCACTATAAATGTACCTATTACAGATTTCATAAACAGAAAATCAGACTCTCCCCCAATAATAACAGTATGAAAGTAAAACTAAGAAATAAAATCAAAAAGAGAGTAGAAAATATTAAAAACTAAAACAAATTTCAAATGGGTCAAAAGGGAGACTGAGTGATAAGGAGTAAAATTTTAGCCTAACTCTATCTCAATGATCCACGTAATGTTGAGGCGCAATTCGTATTGAAGACTGTAGTCTTCGAGCTTCATTAATAAAAGTTTCAAGGTTGTGTCATCTGAATGCATCAGGGCGTTAATGTATCTTGGTGCTGCTTTCTTCTTCCTGTAATTCAGCTTTTCAGCATACAGATCTGAATAATCGTGCTAAGAAGATGTAACCTTAGTGCACTAAATATATACATTATTATGTTCCAACAAAAGGAGAATAAGCAACTGTGTTTTAAACACATTTGAGATATTTGTGGAGGCCATCTGTGAAATTAATATACAATTTTCTTAGAAAATCATCATAATTGCATGCAAGAAGAGGAATTTGGGTTCTCTATCAGATTTTAAAATGACATTTCAAAGCATGATGCTGTTTCTGGATGCTTCTATGGCTCTTGTGCAGGCAGATGTCTGTGTGCAACTTCTGAAGGTTTTTGTTGTTGTATTTGAAAGATTCAGGCATTGAGATTTTTAAAGAAAATTACATTTCAACCAAGGGTCAGCATTTTTTTTCCTGTATGTGGCGGGAGAACAAGTAGGCCTTTGCAGATTGTAAAGTCTCTACCATGATTCAGCTCTGCTGTTGCAGCTGGGATGCAGCCGCAGGTACTGTGCAAACCTACGGGTATGGTAATGTATCAAAAATCTTTATTGATAAATGCAGAGGCTGGGCTGGATTTCACATGCTGGGATTGGCCTAACCCTGACCTAAACAGTTCTCTGTTTGGTGGAGAGTCAGTTTTATTGGCCATTTACGCACGGCCATGAAGTCCATACTGACTCCTGGCGACCCTATAGGACAGGGTAGAACTTTCCCTATAAGTTTCAGAGACTGCCACTCCTGATTGGAGTAGAAAGCCCTGGGATTTTTCCTCCCATGAAGCCCAACTCTTAACCACACCATCACCAGAGCTTCTTTGTGAATCATGAGGCTGAGAGAAAAGGAGATGACATAGGGAAATAAATTTAGGAAATAGACAAATTAATCTATTTCTTGTGGCAAGTCATTCGTTTCTGTTCTACATCAAATTACTTAAAAACAAATCATAAAATTCAATTTCTTTAAAAAATTGACAATAATGCTGAAATAGGTGAAAATATCCATACTCTATAAGTCAGGCTGTTCTCACATATTCTACCCCAAAGGTGAAGGAACAGACTGGCACTCACTCCTCTCCCCGGCCCCTGGGTACAGGGCATATTGAATCTCCCTCGCTAGATGACTTAAAGTCTAAAAAAAGAGCCTGAATTTTGAAGAAATTGAATTTTCTTTTTAATATCATTTCCCTTTATTCGGTGCTTGCATCTCTTTTCCCAGAGCCATGTTGCCCACAACAATGAAGTCCTTGCCACCCTGAGGCGTTCCGCCTGCGCCTGGAGCGGTCTTGTGCTATTCCTAGGTTCTTAAGACTATGCAACTCTGCAAAATCAATTTATCAATTTCCTTAAATGAGCTTTCCAAGAGGCAACTCGTTATATTATAATCATAGAAAATATAGTTTTAAAAAGTATTTCATTGGGGGCTCATACAGCTGTTATCACAATCCATCCATCCATCCACCCATTGTCTCAAGCACATTTGTACATATGTTGCCATCATTGTTTGCAAAGCATCTTCTTTCTACTTGAGCCCTTGGTATCAGCTCCTCAGGGTACAGGGTGACACAGATGAAATATACAACTTTCCTCTGGTTCTTTAATGCTTCCCCCTCTGCCCCACTATTATGATCCTAATTAGACCAGACCATGTACATGGGTACAGATAAGAACTGGAAACACAGGGGGTATAGGACAAATAAACTCCTTGGGAGCAATAGTGAGAAAAGCCATACCAGGAGGGGAAGGGGAAGGTGTGGGGAGAAAGAGGGAACTGATCACAATGACCTACCTATAATCCCCTCCCAAGGGAATGGACAATAGACAAAGGAGTAAAGGGATATAACAGACAGTGAAAGACATGAAATAATAATCTATAAATTATCAAGGGTTCCTGAGGGAGGGAGATGGAGGGGTGGGAAAATGAAAATAGAGTTATTTTAATAAGGGTATCTTAAAAATATTTCTGATCAAAGAAATTAGTCTTTGCTGGTAGACTTGTTAGTGCCATAAAGTATCTCTAAGTGACAGCTACATACTTTTCTAGGTATCCTATTTTCTTTTACCTCTTAGGACAATCCGAATAAGGTTGTTGTTGGCTATAACAGATTTTAAGATTTATTAGTTACTACTCCAGTTCTGAAGAAGAGAAGGATGTAACATAGAAACAATCCAAAAAAAGTTTACTTCATTTATTTCTTAAATATCACAGCTTATGATTTACTTTAATCCTCAGAAAGGACATTCCATTTCCATGACGATTTTGCTGAAATGGCATGTGAGCAATGGGGATGAGAAGAGTGAAAAAGGATAGAGACCATTCTCTGGCCTTCCAGGAAGCCTAAGGGAGACAGCCCGCCAGAGAGCTGAAGTCAGTTTCTGTGCCATGTGGACTGGGAACAGCACGCAAAAAAAAAAAAGACTCGTGTCATGCTCGAGAACATGGACAGGGATTCGGGGGGAAGATGACAATAGAACATACCTGGAACTATTTATAGGGTTTTCTTTTTGTTGTTGTTTTTTTCCTGTTGTTGTAGTTGTTTTTTGTTTTGTTTTTCTTTGTCTTGTTTTTGTGCTTATTATTGTCTTTGTGTGTCTATCTGGACATGGGTGGGATAAACAATCCGGAAGAGAAAACAACGGAAGGTGATTCCAGGGAAGACACAGGAGAGGGGAAGTGGGAGACAAGGAGGGGTGTTCCAACAACCCCAGGGATGAAGGAACAATAAGTGATCTAAAATCGATGGCGAGGAGGGTTTAGGATGCCTGATGGGGCTTGATCAAGGGCATTGTAGCTAAGAGGAATTACCAAAACCAAAAGGAAGGCCAATCATGACGGTGGGGCAGGAGGAGGGCAGAGGGAAATAGAGGAAGGAACTAGGAGGCAAAGGACATTTTTAGAGGTCTAACCACAGGCATGTACATATGTAAATATATTTTTATATAATGATATGGAATGAGATCTATGTACATCTATTTATATGTTAAATATCGAGGCAGCAGATGGATATTGGGCCTCCACTGGAATACTCCCTCAATGCAAAACCACATTTTTCTGATAACCCTACATTCTGTGATGCTCACTTTCCCTGACACAGTTGCTGAAGACAAAATGGGTGCACAGGTAGGTGTGGTGAAGAAAGCTGCTGGTGCCCGGCTGTAAAGGGATATATAGTATCTGTGGTCATGAAAGGCTTGAGGATGAACAGGCAACTATCTAGCTGAGAAGCAAGAAAGTCCACATGGAAGAGGCACACCAGCCTGTGTGATCAGAAGGTGTTGATGGGATCAGGTATCAGGCATCAAAATACAAAAAATCATATCAATGTGAATGAGAGGGAGGGAAGAGTGGAGACTCATGGCCCATCTGTAGAAAATTGGATGTCCACTTACAGAGGGGTCACAAGGAAGAGACGAGCCTGTCAGGGTGCAGTATAGCACCAGTAAAACATACAACTTTCCTCTGGTTCTTTGATGCTTCCTCCCCCCCACTATCATGACCCCAATTCTGCCTCACAAATTGGGCTAGACCTGAGCATGTATACTGATACAGATAAGAGCTTGCAGCATAGGGAGTCCAGGACAGGTAAGCCTCTCAGGACCAATAATGAAAGTAGTGATACCAGGAAGGTATGGGGATGGTGCGGGGAGTATGGGAAGCCAATCACAATGGCAGAGTTGTAACACCCTCCCAGTAGGACAGACAACAGAAAAGTGGGTAAAGGGAGATAACAGTCAGGGTAACACATGGGAAAAAAATTATAAATTGTCAAGGGTTTATGAGGGAGGGTAGTGGGGGAGGGGGAAATGAGCCGATACCAAGGGCTCAGTAGAAAGAAAATGTTTTGAAAATGATGATGGCAACTTGTGGGTAGATGTGCTTGACACATGAATGGACGGATGGATGGATGGATTGTGATAAGAACTGTAAGAACCCTAATAACTTTGAAAATAAAATAAAATAATAAAGGAAGAATAAATAATCAGGAATTTTAAAGCTATGAACAAACTGCATCCAGCTCAATGTCTCTATTCTAGTTACTTCTGGTGGAGGGATAAAACAGCGACAGCCCTGGTGACATCCTGATTAAGCTCCAGTGTGCTCACCAGAAAGTTCGCAGTGTGAGCCTATGCAGTGACTGCTCTGAGGTGGCCTTGCGGACCTGCTCTGCGGACACGACAACCCCAAAGGAGCCATGGAGCAGCTCCACGCTGTGCATCTGGTTGCTCTGAGTTGGAATTGACTCAAGGACATGGTACAAGAGCTGATCCTATGGAGGAACATGTTTTAGTAACAGTAGCTAACAATAGTTTCAACTGATCATCTGGGTTCTACCATCAGCAGCATTTTTACCCCATGACACTGTACTACTTGAATTAAATATCTTGATGATTTCTCATTTAAATCTAAAGCATTGTGGTTTTTGCTCAATATGCATATAGATACTTTAATAAATGATTTTATTTGGGGCTCTTACAGCTCTTATAACAATCCATACATCAATGTATCAAACACATTTGTACATATGCTTCCATCATCATTTTCAAAATATTTCTCTGTGTTTGAGTCCTTGGTATCAGATCCTCTTTTTGCCCTCCCTCCAGCATCCTCCCATAGTCATGGGTCCCTGATAAATTATAGATCATTATTATTTTCATACCTTACACTGCCTATTGCCGCCTTTCACCCATGTTACTGTTGTTCATCTCCCTGGGGGATCATTCCTACCTTCCTACCTTCCTACCTTCCCCCTACCTTTCTACCTTCCCCTTACCTTCTTGGTATCATGGTATCAATACTCCCGTTGCTGTACCTGAGAGGTGTATCTGTTCTGGATTCCATGTGTTGAGAGCTTTTATCTGTCCCAGTGTACATGCTCTGGTCTAGCTGGGCTTGTGAGCCATGATAGTTGGGAGGCAGAAGCGTTAATGAACTAGAGGAATGTTGTGCGTTCCGTCCAAATGCATATTTTTGCACAGCATCAAGCCATCCTGTGTAACAAATTTCTGGAGCTGTAGCCCATTCACATTTGAAGAGAAAGACTGCTTACTACAAAAAAAACAAAACACAGAAACGCAAGAACAATCTGTCATAAGGGATGCTATGTAAACTCCTAAATGTATGCTATGTATGCTCCTAAAATGAAAAATTATAAAGATGCACTCTGCTTGAATGGAATCATAAATATCATGAATTAACGGAGTTAGTTTAAACTTAATTATGTGCACCCTTCTGTTCATGCTTCATTCCAAGGTGTAACTGTAGTCTATTACCCATCCCCTTAGGCATGATAACAAGGGTATTCCTGACACTTGAACTAAGCAGCACATATCTCATAAAGATGCGCATATGCAAGTCAGAAGTTAATCATCAAGTTCATACTACTTCACAGAGAACAAAATTAAACATTTATTTATCCCTGCCTTTAAACCTTTGGGGGCCAGGCATGTAGGAAGACCAGTGAGGCTTTTGGGAAGACATGGAATTAATCACGGATCAGCCTCGCTCAAGCACGTCTGAAGAAGCAGAGTTGGTGGAAGCTGGTACTTCCCCTTTTCTTATCTTAAGAGGTTAAAGTGCAAGGTGATGATTGCATGTTTCCACTAGATATCCAGTCGGTTCAAGTAGAAATCATAAAAGCAGCCCCATTAGAAGCTCAGCACTTTAGACATTGCACATGATGTCAGGAAAGAGGGGTGGCATTTCTAAGCATGGATTTTGACTCTTAAAATATAAAATATTTCCGAGGAAATCTGCCAGTAAGAAATTGCACAGTGGAAATTGCTCACCAGCTTCAATACCTAACCCCCTACTTCCTGTACCACAGCAACTTCAGGAAAAGGTGCCATTTTCTGTTTGTTGGCTGTGTGTTGGATTCCTTGAGGAACCGTGGCTGTGGGAGACTGCACGCCTGAGATCATGATGGTTCTCTCAACCACCCCAGCTGAAATGAACCACGAATTATCTTTGCCTTGAGTAAGTAAATAATATTTGAGGAAGCATCTTGTTTTTAGTGTTCCAAGGAGACACACTTTATTTTTATCCCATTCTTGCTCAGCAGCAATAGGATTAAAGAGAGAATAGTTTCTTGATTAAACCGAATCATCAGTTTCTACAACATAAATTCAAATGAAAAGATTCGAGAGAATCTTTCAAAAAGTGAAACAGCCTTTTACTGTGACTAACCTTTCTTCTGTCGTGTCAGAGGTCACTGTGGGTCAGAATCGCCCTGGCAGCAAACACCAGCAACAACCATCGCGCATGCACGGCTGTGTCCATCTGAATGCTGGTCTTATTTGTGAGCTTTGTCTATGAAACCAAAGGGAAGAAGACTCCCTGGCATCACGTCCATCCCAATGCCCAGCTAACCTCTATAGAGTGCAAAAGACTCTGTAAATCATTACCAGGGTAGACAAGCTCATCTTTCCCCCATAGAGTGGCTGGTAGGTTTAAGCTGCCAATCTTCAGCTTTAAAGGGAAGAAAACCGGTGTGAATCATTTTGCTGTAGTAGATCTTAGGAAACTAAAACATCTTTCTTCCCCTTTATTCTCTTAAAATGCTAAAGATGCAATAGTTACGTCACATAGGGCCACTGTGAGTACGACTTAACAACAGTGAACATAGTGTGAATTATTCACAAGTCGAGGAGAATGTTACAGGATCTTGTAGAATTATTATTTTTCCCAAGTTTTATTGGCATCTAATACACAGATCATATCATTCAATAGTTAAGTTACATTAAGAGTTGTATAATCACCCCACTCAGGTTTAAAACACATTTTCATCTGTACTCATCTAATTAGCTCCCCTTGTCCCCAACAGCCTCTGCCAAAATCCCAGGGAACCACTAATCCAGTTACTATTTCTATAGATTTACCTATCCTGGCTTTCATTGACAGAAAAACATTTACAAAGAAACAAGCAAACCCAAACTAATAAGAATAACAAAGCAAAGCAAATAAAATCCTCACTCAAAAAGAAAGCAGAAAATATTCAAATTTTAATGGAAATTTAACAGATCTTAAGGGAGCTAAGATGATAGGGTGGTACGTTTTAACCTAAGTGAATCTGTAACATTCCAGAGGGAACTCACCAACGTCCTAATCCATGTGTATTTCACTTTGTTGTTATTGTAAACAGAAACCACTTTAAACCAGGCAAAAAGGGAGATGAAGTGAGAGGATATTATATTTCGACCGAACTACATTTGTCATAATCAACTTTACAATGCTCTCAGATAACAGGACTATTTCCATCCCTCAACTATGATGGAAGGAATTAATCAAAGGTTTGATCAGGTGTGGATTTTACAAAAATATTTTGGGCTTCCACTGTCATCCACGGTCTTCTGCAAAAACATATTCACAATTTCAGCTCTAATATCATTCTGACCTTCAGATTTGTGTTATATTATTTACTATCCTTGGATCACATAGACTTATGTGCTTTGTCCGTGTGGACTTAATTGACCTCATTTATATGGCTGCTTATTTGAAAAACAATCTTTAAGACCCCAGATGTTATCACTAGGCTTTCCAATAGCCAGATACTGTCTAGCTTCTTCAGCACACTTTGCTATAGCACCCACGTCTTCAGTGATCGCTTCATGAGGGTGAGCCTCAAGCAGAACTAGCTGTTCTTAGATTGGGGCTAGAATTAAGTGCAAACGCCAAATCTATTTGTGTATTTGGTTTCTAAATGAATCTGATTCACCTTGGAGACTTCATTGTCATTTTAATGCTGGACAAGATTATTCCCCTCCTCCTAGGGCATCACTTCCACTTCCTTCAAGTCAATGCTGACTCATAGCAACCATGTAGGCCAGGGTAGGACTGCCCCTGTGAGTCTCTCAGCCTGCAAAGCTTCATGGGAGTAGAAAGCTTCATCCTTTCCTTGGGGAGCTGGCTGATGGTTTCAAACTGTTGACCTTGTGGTTAGTAACCACTTATAAAGTGATGGTGTCATTAGTTTAACCAATGGTATAGAATTTAAAACACTGCTGGAAAAGAAAATTACACATATAGGCCAGCTAGAAACTGCAATGCATGAATTGTTGACTTGGACTAGGCACTGTTTACACAAACAGTAGGGGTTGCGGCTAGGGCAAATCTTCCAATAATATTCATTCACATCAACAGAGTCATGCCTACTAGATTAATACATGTCATAAGAAGCAAGAAGGCCATTAAAATATTAAGTATATGGTTGTTCGATCTGGTGGGATTAAAGTACAGCACTCTACATGCCAGGCTACTTCCTGAAATGGGATCCAGGTGCACAGCTTGAAACAGGAGCCAATGTAGATGGGAAGCAATTGATTTGATTTAAATGCCCATTGGCTCTAGTATTGACTTTTTCCTTTCCTCTGCATCCAGGGCTGGCTATATAATTTGTGGCACCAACTGCAAAGGGGAAATGCAGCTCCTAATTCAAAACATGGGAAAATGCCGTTCCTTTTACTAAAACATACAGATTTAAATTTTTATCAGTGTTTTCTCTTGAGTTGGCATGGTGGGTTTTGTTTGCCATTTACTGCCATTCAAACAAACAAATAAACAAAAGGCCTATATTTTAGAGTGAATTTTACAAGACTCTTTATATTGTATAATAGCAGGTTAAAATGCAAATTAAAAAGCACTTGTATCCAGAATCACAATTCCTATTTAAGAGTCCATACATGCATATGCATTTTCTTCTCATCAATAGTGCAGAAACACTGCACTATTGAACACAACAGTTTTTTATTCCACTTCTCAGTGTGCACACATTCCACCAACTGGATCTACCTTTGGCTCACGAATGGACCAAGAAAACTAAAGGGAAAAGAAACTATGAGTTGTCTGATTTCTCTCTTCTTTTTCAGCATAAGTGGGTGGCTCCTGTAAAGAAGTAGCACTTGGTTGTGTGCGTTTCTTAGAAGGCTGTACTGCCTTTTCATATTTGAAGCAATTTCGAGTGTAAGTAGAAAGCATGGCCTCTCAGCGCTGTCAGTGTCCTGGCTCAGCAGAGAATATGATATACCTGGCTAGAAAAAAAAATTAAACACAAGCAAAAACCACTTAGTGTCATAGAGCCAATTCTGACTCAGAATGACCTACAGGGCTGCCCTTGTGGGCTACCCAGACTGTAGGTCTCTCTCAGAGTATAAAGCCTCATCTTTCTCCGGAGGAGTGGTTGCCAGTTTAAAACTGCTGACCTTGTGAATAGCAAACCAATTTGTAACCAGTATACCCACAGGGCTGCTTTCCTAGTATTGATTTGTAATTTCACTAAACTCCATTTCAGGTAACCCCACCTGAATTCTGTGCTCACAGAGCATCAAGACAGCTATGCAAAAGAGACCACAGAATTGGGGCCAGGCATATTACCTCTCTGCTCACAAGTACACTGTATGGCCTGTCCAGGTTTCACCTACAAACAGAAGTTTAGAGATAAAGGGGAGATAAATAAAGGGTACACGAAGGAAGAAAATGCTCCAGAAATGATATGACTGAACTACGGATGTATTTATTAGTTATATTTCAATTAAAACTAGTTATAAAAAAGAGCTTAAGTGTGGTAGCAGATTATTAAAAAGGGCCCTTCTGAAAATATTTCCTTGTGTGACAGTCGGTGTGGCATGCCTGTGACATCAGTGCCGCTACTTGCACCTTGGGAACCAGGTGGAGGACACGGTAAAACAACTTCTAGAAAAAAAGTCTGAATACAACCATCAAGACCGAGTCTCAGAACTAAAAACTTAAAACACAGGAGGCTATAAAGAAAATTAATACCGTATGTACTTGTTATAAGCCAAGTTTTTCAAAAAGCACATTAAAAATAATTACATCATTTTATTGGTGGCTTGTACAACTCTTATCACAATCAACACATACATCCACTGTGTCAAGCACTTTTGTACATTAGTTTCCCTCATAATTTTCAAAATATTTGCTTTCTACTGGAGCCCTTGGTATCAGCTCCTCATTTCCCCCTCCTTCCCTGCTCCCCCATCCCTCATGAACCCTTGATAATTTATAAATTATTATTATTTTGTCATATATTACACCGTCCCCCTTCTTCCACTTCTCTGCTGTCCGTCCCTCAGGGAGGAGGTTATATGTATATCCTTGTAATCTGTTCCCCCTTTCTCCCTCACCTTCCCTCTACCCTTCTGGTGTCACCACTCTCACCACTGGTTCTAAAAGGATCATCTGTCCTGGATTCCCTGTGTTTCCAGTTTTTATCTGTACCAGTGTACATCCTCTGGTTTATCTTCAAGCCTTTAAGACCCCAGACTCTATATCTTTTGATGGCCAGGCACCATCAACTTTCTTCACCACATTTACTTTATGCATCTGCTTTTTCTGTAGTGATTGTGTCAGGACAGGCGGGTGTGCTTCTTCTATGTGGTTTTGTTGTTTCTCAGCTAGATAGCTGTTTGTTTTTGTGGTAAAATTAGGTGCTTCAGCTTATGTTTGCATCAGCTTATACTCGAGTATATATGAGTATATGCTGTAGCATGCTGGAAATTAATTAAAATAATAGTGAATATTTAAAATACATTTCCAATAATTGTTTTCAAGATGTCCAAATGGGATCATTCTCTCCATAAAGAAATAAGAGCAGCCCTGTTTTCTAGAAACACGGGAAGGAACTGGTTCTCTTTCTGAACTCAGCACAGAAAATGGTTCATGGTCCCAAGAAGAATTTAAGTGAGCAGCTGCTCCAGAGCGTTGGATGCTGGACAAACTGACTGTGGGGTTTGCTCCTCGTCCGTCCACTGGTCTCTACAAGCTGAGAGAATGCCGCCCATTTCTTTTTCTTAAGAAATTTCTACTGGTTTTGTATAGGTCATCAGTAATTGATAAGTCCAGAGAGGTTGCTTTGTTGTTCATCTTATTACACCTGAGGAGGCAGAGTACAAGTTGTGCAAAGTAAGAAAGATCTTTGTTGACACAAAAGGAATCCCTCATCTTGTGACTCATGATGCTCTCACCATCCGCTATTCTGATGCCCTCATCAAGTTGAATGGCACCAATCAGATTGATTTAGAACACAGATGATTACTGATCTCCTCAAGTTTGACACTGGTAATGTGTGTTTGGTGATTGGAGGTGCCAACCTGGGAAGAATTGGTGCTATCACTAATAGATAGAGACATCCTGGATCTTCTGATATGGTTCTTGTGAAAGATACCAATGACAATAGCTTTGGCATCCAGATTTCCACCAGTTTCTTTATTGGAAAAGGCACCAAACCATGTATTTATCTTCCCAGAGGGAAAGGGATCGCTTCACTATTGCTGAAGAGGGAGACAAGAGACCAGTTGTCAAACAGAGCAGTGGGGGATATGATCTAAGTGGTGTAATGAAAAGATCTTTAAAATAGTAAATGCGTGCAAAGGGCTTAAGTGGAGAGCAAATGCTCTGAAAACGAATGGGGCAGGAAATGTGCGGATGTGCTTTATATAATTGATGTATGTATATGTATGGATTGTGATAAGAGTTGTATGAGCCCCTAATAAAATGTTTAAAAAATTAGTAAATGTGGCACAATTAAAAGAAATAAGAACTGGGAAATAATTGAGAAATGAAATAAAAATATACGGTTACCACAATACCAAACAATTAAAAGCCTCAAAATCTAAAATTCACTAATTAACAAAATTAACTAAAGTATTAACATGTAAATAATAATACATTGAGGTGCTTTATATATTTATAAAGGAAATGTATAAACACATTCATAATATTAACCGACATTATCAGACTGTTTTTTAGGACATATTTTAAATACATGGTGTTTCCAGTTATATCTTTGATGGTTTTATTTGATCATGATACTGAATCCAAGTAAATTTTTAAAGAATGGAAAATACCCAGCATGGTTATGACTTCAGTTTGAAAAACACATAATATATCTTGTAAAATCCAATTTATTATGAATAAAGAGAAAGATAATTGGAATATTAGTTTTAATTTGTAATATAGATTTATTTAATATTGTATATCTCTAATTCACCTGAATCATGATGTTCTCAAAGGAGACTTTTCTCTGATATATTCGAGGGGATACCCATAAAAATCCAGGATTTTGCAGTAGTGAGCAGAGCTTTTGTAATACACATTTTTCCCACTAGGTGAGCATTAAGCAACCCACTCTGAGTTAGTGCACCCAGTGGCATCGCCTGGGAAGGTTCTCTCTGGTCACAGTGAATTTTTTCATAAAAGCAGTTTTGCTTGAACCTCACATTTTTAATTAATAAATCTTTTTATTGGGGCTCATACAACTTTTATCACAATCCATACATACATCAATTGAGAAAAGTACCCTTATACATTCGCTTCCCTCATCATTCACAAAATTCGCCTTCTACTTGGGTTCCTGGAATCAGTTCGGTTTCCCTTTTTTTCCCTCCCCCTCCCCCTGCAACCTTAATAGTTTATAAATAATTATTTTATCGTATCTTACACTGCCTGGCGTCTCCCCTCACCCACCGCCCCATTGCCCATCTCCCAGAGAGGAGGTTACACATAGATCCCCAAGATAGGTTCTCCCTTTCTACACCCCCTTCCCTCCCAGTGTCGCCACTCCCACCGCTGGTCCTGAGGGGTTCATCCATCCTAGATTCCCTGTGTTTCCAAATCCCTACTGCACCGCTGTGCATCCTCTGGTCTAACCAGATCCGCAAGGTAGAATTGGGGTCATGATCATTGGGAGGGGAGGAAGCGTTCAGGAACTAGAGGAAGGTTTTGAGTTTTATTGTTGCTACACTGAACCCTGAGTGACTCATCTCCTCCCCACTACCTCTCTGCAAGGGATGTCCAGCTGTCTACAGATGGGCATTGGGTCCCCATCATGCACTCCCCCTCATTCACGGTGATCTGATCCCCCCCCCTCACCCACCCTGCCTTTGTTGTTTGAGACCTGGTGTCCTCTGCCCTTCACGATCACCCATGTTGGTGTGCTGCTTTAGTGTGGGCTTTGTTGCTTCTGGGCTAGATGGCCGCTTGTTTGCTTTCAAGCCTTTAAGTCCCCAGATGTTATATCTCTCAATAGCTGGGCACCATCAGCCATCTTCACCACACTTGCTTATGCACACATTCGTCTTCAGCATTTATGTGAGGAAGGTGATCACACAATGATTTTTTTTTTCCCTTGGTGTTTGCTACCTGGTCCATTCAACAACCTTGTATTCGCTTAGGCTGTGTGCTGCTTCCATGTGGGCTTTGTTGCTTCTGAGCTAGATGGCCACTTGTTTGTCTTCAAGCCTTTAAGACCCCAGATGCTATATCTTTTTGATAACCAGGCACCATCAGCTTTCTTCACCACGTTTGCTTACACACATGTCTGTTTTCAGTGAGCATGTCGGGTAGGTGGGTATCATGGAATGACCGTTTAGCTGGGCGAGGTGCTATTGTATTGAGGAAGTGTGCATGAGGAGGCCCAATGTCCACCTGCTATCCTAGTACTGAACCTATAAATATATGCACATAGGTCTATGTCCCCCACAATCATAAATATATTTACATATGTATATGTCTGTATTTAGGCTTCTATGTATGTCCTTTGCCTCCTACTCCTTTCCTCTATTTCCTTACGCTTTCCTCCCGTCCCACTACCATGTTCAGCCTTCATTCTGGTTTCAGTAATTCCTCTCAGTTACCTTGCCCTTGGTCACTCCTTACCAGTCCTCCCATCCCCTCCCTCCTCTGGTTTTGAACCACTCGCTTTCCCCTTGTCCCTGTGTTGGCCAACACCTCCTCCCTTCCCCTACCTCCCATGCTCTCATGTCCTCCAGGACCATTGGTCCCGTTATTTTCTTCTCTCATTGTTTGTCCAGCCTATCTTGTCTAGGTGGACCTAGACAGTGCCCAAGTGGCACATAAGAACATGGCTTCGACAGCAGCAACACTGACATGCTGATAGACAAAAAAAGCCACTGACATTCAAAATGTACAAGTTACCTCACTTTTTTGTAATAGCTGCTTTAAGAGAACAGAATGCAGCTGTGAAATTTTGTTTCTTGCTCAGGAAATAGTGCCGCAGAACCTGTTGTGATGTTGAACAGCTTACAAGGACAGTGCTATGGAAAAAACTCAAGTGTCTGAGTGGTTTTCTCATTTCAAAAAGGTTGAAATGCTGTTGATGGCAACCATCATCAGCCCATCTGTCAAATTCCTGAACAGATGAAACTGTCCGCTCGTGGTGCATTTGGAGTCTATTCCACCAGCTCAGACTGTTCACCATGCTGTAGTTAAGAGTGCGGGAAAGATTGTGTAGCATTGTGAGACCAAAAGTCCTGGTCTGTGGCAGACAGGGAGCTGTTTTTGCCGCCACGAAAATACACTTGCTCGTGCAGCTCGCTCAGCGTGCCAGTTTTTGGCAAAACACAGCATGCCTCTCTTGCCCCACGCACCTGACTCACCTGTTCTCACTCCTTGTGACTTCATTTTGTTTCCGCAAATGAAGAGGGACATGAAAGGACAGTGATTTGATGATGTAGAAAAGGTAAAAATAAAAACAAAAACAAGGGAGGTGCTGCTAGCCATCCAAACAGATGAGTTTGAAAAATGTTTCCAAGAATGGAATTGCAGATTAGACAAATGTATTAAATGTAATGGGAAGTATTTTGAAGGTGATAGGGTTGTTTGGTAAAAACAATTAATTTAAATATGTAGCTTTGAAAACAAAATTTCCATTTTGGGGGGTATTCCCTTTCATATATTCATAAATTTAATATTTAATATATGATTAAATATTTCTGACATGAAATGTGTTCAACAGCAGAATAATTCTGGTATTGATCTATACCTGGAAAATATTTTCATTTGGGTTTGAGTGTGATGCCTCTGTGCAGTTGAATAAAAGTAATAAAACTACAGTCTTGGCTGTAGTTAACTTTTTTTCTGCTTCTTGCAGTTCAGTAAGCATAGCTCCCTCCTAAGCTACTCTGTTGCGGTTTTCCAAATGACAAAGCTGCACTTTCAGAAAACTGTGCATCTGGCACCGCGGTGCATCACCTTCATTTACTGTAGTCATTCACACTTTGCTGTGAGACTACAGGTAGAGTGTTACGAACAGAGTCACTTTCTCCCCCAAGACTGTCCTCCTAATAACACAGGGCGTGTAATCATACACGATGCTTGTGGAAGGTGACTGGGAATGTAATTGTAGACTTGACATCCTGGCGAATCTGTGTCATCGCAGTCCCTCAGAAAGCCACACCTTACACTTCGATATAAAACTCTTTCCTATATGTTTGTGTCTCCCTGGATCGGTTTCTCAAGTCTACCTGGAATAACATCATGTTATTTCCTATTCACTAAATATTTTATTTGCCTTTAATTAAGAGCCCAGCATAATCATGTAGCTAATTACATTTTGATGTTATTTTAAGGTGGTTTTTTTTTCTCTCCCTATTCATCTTTTCCTCTGGATAGGTTAGGAGCTCTAAACTCAATAGTCTTCTAAATTTTGAAATTTTGTTACATTCAAAATCTTTTTCATCTGACTCCTATTTCTAGCTTGAAAGAACCAAACTACATTTTAACTTAAGATACACTAGTTAGCTTTCATTTATTCTAAAACCTTATGGCATAATCAATGCATATAAATTAAGAAATAATGTAAAAAATCTCATGTATCTACCACAAGTTTAAGAATAAAATAAACCAAATATACTATTTGGTATACTTCACCCTGATTGCAAGTTATCTTTTCTTCCTCCGGACAGCTATTATTTTATATTTGTTCTAGGAATTACTTTATTAATTAAAGTGTTGTATGGTATCAATTATGGTAAATGAGAAAACAATTAAAATAAATATTGTTTTATGCAATGTAAAGCCCCCATGTTTGACCTATGTAAGTATAGGTATATATTGAGTCTCAATTTCCTATAAATCAGGAGTTTAGCATGGTATATGGCTGCCTATTCATCAGTTTATTTTCTGAATTTTCCTCTGTCAAAAATTACTGCCAAATGCGATTTAATAAAAAATAGCAGATGTCAATACATAATTAGTATTCAATAAATATGTATTAAGTAAATTAATGAAGAAGCTCCAAGCAACAGAGAAAACAAGATTCTTTAATTCAGAAAGTCACTCACATTAAAATTTGCTGTTGCCAAGGTGCTGCCCAGTCAGTTCGACTTGTCGCGCCCCTGCGCACATGAACAGATGCTTTCCAGTTCTGGACCGGTACCCAAAAAGGCTTTATGGCTGAGGCCAGGGTTGCAATGATGATGTCACTCCATCTCATTACTAGTCTTCCTCTTTAATATATTTCACCAGACTAGTCCCTCCGGGTATATATGTCAGATAAAGTCTCACCAGCCTTGCTTCTAAAGAGCATGTTGGATGTTCTTTTTCCAAGACAGATTTCTTCATTTTTCTGGAATTCCATGGTATATTCAACCTTCTTTGCCAGCTCATAATTCAAATGCACCTCCTTCAGTCTTACCTATCACTGTATAGTGTTTGTATGCCCAAGAGGAAAAGGAAAACAACAACATTATTTGGGTGAGGTGCCAGTTAGCTCTCAAAATAACATCTTTTAACTTTTGAAAACATTTTTCTTTTTTTGCAGCAGCAGCAGATTTACCCAATTTAGAATTGGGATTCCAAAATATTTCATTGTGCTTATGCGGGAACAAGAGGCAGCCGTTAGAAAGGAACAGGGCGATGCTATTTGGTTTAGAATCAGGAAAGGGATGTGACACTCATATATTTTCGCTGCACTTTTTCTATCTGTGTGCTGAACAAACAATCTGAGAAACTGGACTCTATGGAGAAGAATACAGCATCTAGAGAGGAGAAAGACGTATTTACAAGGAACGAGAGGCAGATGACACAACCTTGCTTGCTCAGAGGGAGAAGAGCCTGCAGCACTGGTGAAGATGAGCGACGGTAGCCTTCAGCATGTATGGCACCTCAACATACGGAGATCATAAAGAGTAGCTCACTCGCTCCCTCCCTCCCTCCCTAATGACCCTCCCTCTTCCTTTTACCTAGCTCCCTTTCTTCCATCCTCCTTGCCTCCCTCCTTCTCTTCTGTAAGTCCTGTCCTTTCTGTCTCTATTTTGCCATTCTTAAAGAGTGAATGGCCTTTACCTATACTATTAATGTAGTTTATGATTTGTTTTCAGGATGGTTCCCAAGTTTCCAAGGTCACACAGAAGCAGAAAATCAAAAGCCAGAAAAAGGAATTTTTTATTTTGAAATATTGCAGATTTATAGGATATTATAAAATTAGTATAGAAGATAACATACTTTGTACCTAATTTCTCATAGTGATTATATTGTACATAACTATACGGTGTTGGCACAATTCACAAATATTACTCAAATTTCACTGATTTTGTAGGGACTCATTGGTGTGTGTGTTTATAGTTTTATTGTGTGTGTATCTGCATAACCACCATCACACTGAGATGTAGAACTATTCCATCAAAGATCTTCCTTTTACTATGCCTTTGATCTCGCCTCCTCTACCCCAAGATGTAGCAACCATTAATATGGCCTTCATTCCTATCAATTGAATCACTTCAAGAATATTTTATAAATTGAATTATATCGTAAGTCATCTCCTGAGTCTTTCCCCACCCCTTGATTTTTCATCATACGTCTGGAATCCATCCCTAATATACCCGGGATATGTTTTGTTATATCAATGGTTGATTACTTTTTATGGCTGAATTAATGTTCCATGTTATGAATGTATTGAAGTTTGTCAAAGGGTTCACCCATTGAAGGGCATTTGTGTTATTTCCAGATTTAGACTATTATAAACAAATTTTGTACAGATTTTTGCATGTGATACGTAATGCTAAGAGATTGGAGCTTGTTTGGGGATAAGCAATACGTAGACTGTGCATGTAAACTGGGACAATAGGAGCATGTGGTGGTGGATTTTAGGTGTCAACAAACAGACTATGGAATCCAGTTGTTTGATCAAATATCAATCTGGATGTTGCTATGAAAGTATTTACATGTGATTAACATTTCTAATTAGGTGTTTTACGGAAAGCAGATCCCTCTTGGTGAGGTACATGAGCTTCAGTTAATCCACTGAAGTTCTTAGGAGCAAAAGCTGAGCTCTCCCAAGGAAGAAGAAAGTCTGTCTCAAGATCGTAATGCAGACCTCAGCTGGAGTTTCTAATTGACCTGTCCTTCAAAGTTAAGACTCAAGACTGTGAAGTGTCCGTCCCGCTGCATAATCGATGCCGTTGACAACTCAGGATCCCATTCCTTCAAACCTTTCTCCCTCTCTCTCCCCACTCCATTCCTCTTCTATATAGTTCTTTTCCTCTGGAGAACTTTGAGTCATATGGACAACCTAGGAAGGATTTTTCATTTTACCTTTAAATTTACCTTACACTGAGCTGACACTTAACAAGGGAGGGCAATTACTCACATGGACAGGAGGGCAAAAAGATAAACACCTTCACTGGAGATGAAGATTCTTAATGAATGGTCAGAAACCCAAAATGGATGCTTTCTAGGATATTTGGGGATAGAGTCTGATTTTCTTTTACTTTTCCAGTCTATATGATGAGCCTCTATTTCCTTTGTTTCTTTAATTATTAGGCCAAAGAAGGAAGGTGCAATCATAATCAAAATCTGTTTCCTCTGGGGAGGCAGACTTTACCCATGTTCTGTGGCAGCTGGACTCCAACTAGAAGGCCAACCAGCTCCTTTGTGTAATTAATTTCTAGATTTTAGCTGGCCTTTGAATGCTGCCCTAATTTGAAGCGGCATTTCATTGTCTTCTGTTGTCTTTCTTAATAATTACAAGGAACCCTGCCCTGTGCATATGTGAATGTTTTGAAACATAAGTCAAATGCCAAGTTTTAAAAAAAACATTCTCTTTGGTGTGAATGTACAAGCATTAAGAATTAGAAAGCATAAGAATCCTACACAGTGAGGGGAAATAATTTTACATGTGTAAAATTAATTAATTCTTAAAATTGATGTCCCCAAATGATAAAATTAAATGCACTTGTTAAGCATTAAATAAAACATCTGATCCCATACCAAAACATCAAAGTTAAAATATTTCTTTGGGAATCTAAGCTTCTCATAATATAGATGCAATGTTTCAATTTGATGGATATAAAATATTCTCAGGACCAATAAGGGAAGTAAGTAGTGATACTAGGAGGAGAGGGGGCAGTAAAGGGGAACCGATCACAATATGGCCTCCCTCCCAGGGGGACGGACAGAAGAAAAGGGAGTGAAATGAGACAGCAGTCGGTGTAAGACATGAAAAAATAATTATTTATAAAATTACCAAAAGGACATGGGGAGTCAGGGAGGGAAAGGGAGGAGGGGAAATGAGGAGCTGATGCGAGGGGCTCAAGTGGAAAGAACATGTTTTGAAAAAGATGATGACAAAATATATATAGATGTGTTTAACACAATGGATATTTGTATGGACTGTGATAAGAGCTGTGAGAGCCCCCAAGAGAATAAATAAATAAATAGATTAAATAAATAGATAAATATTCTCATTTTTGTTATTTTCTTTAAATTATCTCCATGTTAAAAATTGCAATCATCATACTAATACAAAATCTGTCGTATGGGGTATGCTATCTTGCTATGATTTTTCCACTTGATTTAGCCTTAATTTGCAGTTGAACACTCAGGAGGATTTTACTGTTGCGGATAGGTATTTGGCTATCTCTATGCACATATCGTCATAAAATTTTGTAGACTCTGACATTTAGCAGACATCTTGATACTTCTGTTTTCTCTAGGCTTTGGCATCTCATCAATCACCAAAGTCTGATGGTTCTGCCTCGTAAATATCCCTCATGTTCAGCTATTCATTATTTTCATTTGTAGCATCCTTCTACAAACCACAATTACTTCTCATCGCACCTATTGGTAGTCTCTGAAATGATCACCAATGATATGAAAACGGCCCTGTTGGAAGACAGGCTTGATGGGAGAACTTACAATTCAGTACAAAACACAACTTGTAAAATCTTACTGTAAGTGGTGTCAAACCGGGAAAAGCAAGGCAAACTATTGGAGCTCATTTTCCCCCCATTCCCACATGGTACTGATAAACCTTCAGACACACAAATCTTGCAGTGACTTGGCAGGCAATTATGTATTCTAAAGGTACAAACATGGAGCATTCCAGCAAATCACTTATCTTAGAAAATCTGATAAAACAGACAAAATGGCCCAGTGACAAACTGGACTTCTCTATCCTACACCCCACTGTACTAGTTTCCTTTGGTAACTTGCCCCTTTTGAGAAATTCCTGCTTCTACTGGCCTGTTTTATTTCTTTCTGAAAGACACTAATAACCCTAAATTTACTACACAAATATGTTCCTAATGGTCTTAATTCACTGGGCATTAACAGGTAGAAGTACCATCAAAAGATGGTTCAAAGCCTCACTGCTACAAACCAGAACCCTTGGCTGGATCGCAGATAGTTTGCATGTATGGGAACACGTAAGTCTTTATTCCCTTTGGGGTACTATGTCTGTGAGAGTAGAGTGACTATGGCTAATTGAATTATGGCTGATTGAAATGTGACCTAAAGTTAAAAAAAATAGCTACCAGTCATTGAGCATTTGATAAATGTCATACTTTGCTCTAGAGAATTCACATGCATAATATCACTTGTATCTCACAATAACCCTAGGTGATATATACTATAACTACCTCTATTTTACAAAAAGAGAAAATTGAGGCATGGAGCGACTGAGTAATTTGCTGAAGGTGATACATTATTCATTTAGCTGTTGTTTTCAAGGGATACAATCTAATATAATGCTTATCGATATGGGGTTTGGTTGTGCAGATCTGGCATGAAAGCTCATGCCATCCTTATCACAGTCACCGTTATACATCAAAATGTTTGTATATGGAAGCTAAACAAACTCATGTACAAATACATAAATAATAAAGTGAGCATGTGTTCACTAGGAGAACATTTCAAGACACCTAGACGTTGGATGGATTATAGAAGGCTGTTTCTTTCTCTCTGTCTCTGTCTCTCTTTCTGTTTTCATCTTATGCTTGCGTCATCTAGCTAAGTGCCCAATAAAGTCTTTTAAAGACTCTTTTTTTTTGAAGTGCAAAGCAATTGCCAATAGTGCATAAGCATTAGCCTTTCCTCTCAGCCACGGTAGATTACATTGTTATACTACGCTTTAAACCTATGCATCAAAGTCAGATTTGATTTTTTGTACTCTGATTTCCATTTTTACTTCTCACCAATCACCTTTTAAATCTATTGCTATGAAATCTTTCACATCTATTGCTATTATGTTTAATTTTTATCAAAGTACAGCAAGGAACATTAAATTCATAATCATTCCTTATTCCTTGGGATGTATTCATTAAATTTCATTTTGTTTGGCTCATAATGTTACCGAATTAAGATATACAACATATATCTTTCCCTGAAATAATTGTGAAAACAAATAAGAGTTAAATGTTAATAATTGGCTTCTTCTCTCCAGATTATATTTATTCTTACATCCAGTTATTACAGAGATTCATTTAATTAGTCTTGAATGTCAATTGTCAATTGAATATTAAACATAAGAAAAACAAGACTATGAACTATGCTCAATCTGGAAAAATAGGAAACTGACCTCTTTTCCTGATTTCATATATATCTTGATTCAGTCTGTTATATACTCAAGGCTATTGCTTGGGGACTATACTTGCCCAATGAGAAAGTTAATTTATTTTCCCCCCAAATTGGATTTCATTTTCCTTTGTGCGCCATCAGCACAATTGTTAAAGTTGGGATGGTAAATTTCATAGTGGCAATGCACAGAGTTCAATTTAATTCTGTGTTCCCAGATTGACTAGCATAGCTATGGAGTTTTTATTATTATCGTTTAATTTTCAAAAAATGCATTCCTATGTCAAATTGGAAAATATCCAAACTACCAGTTTATTGTTGGGGAAAAATGGAGTTAGAAGGAGAGTGGGAAAAAGAACAGTCAAAGCAGACTTAATGACATTAGCAACAAATATCACTTCTATTTTGTAATTCATGTAAAAGCAATACTAAATAGCACTGTTAAATTATTATATTTAGTAATTCATTTAAGATGGACATGGTTCTTGCTCAAACGCTCATCTTCTTAAATAGCTTCATTCTTGTATGGAAACTGATCCTATAGGAAAATACCCATCATGCACTAGGATTAAAGGACGGAGGCTGGGTGTGTTTGCAGATGTTTCCCTAAGCCAACAAGCCCTCCAAAATGAGGCCGAGACATCAGCAACATGTGAGTTTGCTTCTTCACTGTAGCATTCCTTTATTTACTTAAAGCTCAAAAAACGAGGAAAACAAATGCGAAGCATTCTATTTATTTGGTTCTTTATCCCACTGATTTTCCAGTGAAGAAAGGAAATCAGAGCCATGAATTAATATGGAGAATAAATGGTCAGCAAATGAGTATTGCAGAGGAAAGCTAGTCTCAATGGAGTAATCTATGTTGTGCTAACAAAAAGAAATTTTGCCCTGTTAGTAATTCAATTTTATTTTTAGGCATATTACTAGATCATGGAATGTAAGATCTAAAATTATTTAATGGCTTTTGTATGTGAATATATGAGGGAACTTTAAAAAGTCCATTGAAAAAGTAGAATTTAAAAGATAACAAAATTTTCCATTGTATCTTTTGAAAGCCCCTGGTGGTGTTATGATTTATATCTAAAATTCCTTCACAATAATTTGATTTCAATTATACTAACCAGGTACCTTTTTAAAATAATCTTAGGAGATAATAACTATGGCAAATTTAACATTTCACAATGAACTAAACGTCTAATAATAAGCTTACTTGCATATAAAATCTTGGTTAGAGGGTTCTTTAAATTATTTGTTATTTTTATATTGAACATATTATATTCTGATACAAGAAAATTTGAAGATGATTTATTGGGACCAAAAGTATGCAACTTTTTGTTGACGTAAACAATGAACTTAATAAATTATAAATGTTATTTTAATAGAAGGGACCTGAAGCTGGAAATTCATGTACAGAAATTTAATAATAGGTAAATTGTCACTAGGTAAGACATACTTGTTATTTTGGCCCTACATTGTACTTTCAATATTCAAGCACTATAACTTAAATGCATTAATTCCTCTTCAATTTTACGTATTCATTGTCCTACTTGCACATACATATGAGACAATTAAACATGCCAAGGCTTTGGTTGTGCTCACATTAGTCTTCAAAAGGACATCCTTTTTTTTCATTACTTTGAAGAGGTTTTGTACAACATATTTCCCCCACACTACGAGTTGTTGGATTTCCTGACTGCTGCTTCCATGAGCATTGCCAATCCAAGTGGATGAAATCCCTCACAGCTCCCATATCTTCTCCATTCATCACGATGTTATCAGTTCAGTTGTGAGGAAATTTGTTCTTTCTACATGGGACTTCAATCCATATTGCATACTGAAGATTGCAGTCGTTGCTCTTTATCAAGTAAGTGATTCATTTTCAGCAAGCAGGGTTGTGTCATCTGTATATCATAGGGTATTAATCAGCCTCCCATCAACCTGATGCTGCCTTTTTCTACATATAATCCAACTTCACGGATGATCTGCCTAGCATATAAATTGGAGGAGGACAGCCAGAATGCTCCTTCAAAGCAATGATGGAGAAATTCACCGCAGGTACTTTGGACATCTTTTCAGGACAGATCAGTCTCTTGTAAAGGACAGAATGGTAGGTAATGTAAACTAGCAGCTCAGAAGACTGAGAGCCTCAATGAGGTGGACAGGCACAGTGGATGCAAAATGAGTTTAAGCATAATAATTGGGGCTGGTGCAGTTCCAGGCCATGTCTCATGCTATTGCATGGAGGGCCATTATCTGTTGGGTTCCATTCGACAGCACCTAACAGCAATCATCAGGGACAAATAACAAATGCCAATCAAGTGCTTACATAGTGGAGTAAAATCAATGAGAAGATTACCTAGGTCAGTGATCAGCTAATTACCCATAAAACCACTGTGAAAAAGATTAATCTGGGTCTCAAGTAAAAAGCAAATGTTTTCAGAATAATGAGGGCAACAAATGTACAAATATGCTTGACACAATGGATGGATGTATGAATTGTGATGAGTTGTATGAGCCCCCAATAAAATGATTTTTAAAAAAACCACAGGATTACCAAACCTAACAAAAGAAAAGGAGAGATGAATCTGTGCTTTTCTAAATATATATCTTTAAACTTGTTGTTATTATCTTGTGGTGAAAGAACACTGAATTGGCCATGGCTCATTCTGACCTGTAGCACGGAACAAAATACTGCCTACCGATGAGCTCTCCTCCACATCGCCACCATATTGAGCCCATTGTTTCAGCCTCCGTGTCAACCCATCTCATTGAGGCTGTTCCTTTTTGTGACTCACCCGAATGCTCAATCTACAAATCAACATTCCTGAAAATAATGTTCTTTTACAGCAATGGAAGTTTATAGTTGATGAGTTTGTCCCTGAATCCTGGGTAGGGGAGAAAGTAAATGAACCACTCTTGAATACCACTTTTACTAAAATTTTGTAATTGTGTAGAATATGTGGAGATCTAAATTAGCTCAGTCAGACAGATTAATATATTCGTGACTGGCCAAGTGGCTTTCAAACATGTACATAAATATCTTGACGTCAGGTCAGGTCAACCTCACAGACATGCATGCCAACTAAATATTTATTGTTGTATACTACTGAAGTGTTATTTGTTGTGGGAATAGAAGACTGATATAGGACACTCATGCTAATATTAAGAAATTATAGCTTTGTATCTTAGATCTCTCTGTATTTGGAAGTGCAGATGTTTCAAATATATCAAGAAATGAGCATTGATTGCATAACATATTTCTTTTGAAAAATGACTGGTAAAGGTTAGTTAGTGTTACTTCCCATAATGGAGAAAACTCTGCAATAACCACAACATATCATTACCCAGACCTGTCTTTTGGTGATTATCCCATAAGACAGAACATCCTTAACATCCTTTGTATCTTGCCTAAGTTGATATTTTACTCTCTGGAAACTACACATCTTGATATAACTTCTTTCTCTCCAGTGGCATGGAGTACGGACTGGTGCCCACTTTGTGGTCATAGTCAAAGCAGTACTCAAATCATGCTTTTTCATTGCAAATATTCACATTTCCTGAAGTCAATATTGACCTTAGCTGGTTTGAGTCTCTTATCTCTCTACTAGGGGATCTTTGTCTAGTTTGAATCTTGGTGATTTCGCTTCTGTTTTTGTACTTTGATGATGTCCTCACTACCCCCTAACTGCCTACACCAGCCTCAATTTCAGTCTGTGGATATGTCCTCCAAGTATATAATTTGGAAGTATTTTTCACACTATCAACCTGCTCCACTCATTTAAAATACTGGAAGAGGAACCTGCTGTCATATATGAGCGTTTTCCCCCCAGAAGTACATTCTGAGGTTTAGAAAATAAGTATACATCTTCAATCTCCTTGTCTTCCTATTGGTTCTATAAAACATGGTCTGTCATTTCCCCCCCCCCCCCATTGATCGAACCAAGCTTTCTTATTAGGAAAACCTTTATAAAATTATTTTTTTCTACAAAAGAGTCATTTTTAATAGAAATAATAAAAATATGTACTGGTATTCTCATTTATACCAGCTTTGTACTAACCCAGCAGTAGCACTTTAAATCACTTCTTGGTATGTGAAGGAGTGTATTCAAAAATGAACAAGTGCTAAATTATATTTTTAATATTCCTAACTCTCTAATTCAGTCACTAATAAATAAGACTATAATATTGTTTTCATATATAACAGATCTCAATGAAAGCATTTTAAAAGATAGGCTTTCAAAATGGAGAGTATGTGGGAAAGAGGTGTGTGGGGGAGGGCTCCTAAAACTTCATGGGAAAATGGAGTCAAAACATAAATGTATTTTTCTATGAACTTTTTGAAGTCATTCATATGTTCTCAATATGGAAAGATTTTGTTCCTAATAAGATTAGTATCATGAAATGGAAAGCTTAGATTTTTTGGAAAGAAAGAGTAATTATACTAGAGGAATCATGCACTTCACATCTGTGTTTCTTTCTCTGCATTTTGATTTTTGTACCCCTTGCGACCAATAGGAATGAACCTCGGTCCTTAAGTCTCTGTTGCTCAGTGTTGTCAGGTGCCATTGAGTTGGTTCAGAACCACCGTAACCCCGTTCACAAAAGAGCCCAAACTGACACCGTCCTGTGTCATCCTTCGAAGCAATGGTTCCTGTGCGGAGCCCACAGTTCCAGCCCTAGTGTCAACCCATCCCCATTTCGTCGAGGGCCTCCCTCTTTTACGCTGCCCCCTCCACTTTACCAAACATGATGTTCTTCTCTAGGGACTGAAATCTCCTGACAGCATGGCCACTGTGTGTCAGATGAAGTCATGTCCTCCTTGCCTCTAAGGAGCACTCCGGTTGTACTTCTTCCGAGCCAGATTTGGCTTTTAGGAACCCACGGTACTTTCAATCTTCTTCTCTAGCATCATAATGCAAATGCATCCATTGCTCTTCAGGCTTCCTTACTCAGTGCCCAACTTTTACATGCGTATGAAGTATTGGAATATAACGTGGCTTGGGTCAGGCAAGCTTAGTCTTCAAAGTAACATGCTTACCTTTCAGTGATTGACTCCCACCTCCCTCCAGAAGCTGGGCCAAAGCAGGTCTAACTAACTGCCTACCCCTAATTAGTCAAACCCATCACTTGTTTGTCAGTTTGTCAACTGTGGTTGTTGGAGGTTTCTCGAGTGGGGAATACCCCGCTTCTTGGCTTCGGATGATGAAAGGATTGATGCCAAAGCCCGTTTTGTAAACCAAGTGGATTTTTATGAAGGACAGGGCAAGTTTCAGGTTTTATAGGCTCAAAGAGGTTCACAACTCGGCCCAAACAACCAGATGGAAAAGAGCACCCACGCATGTGGAACTGGGTGGTGGTGGGGGATCCCATGGACTGAGTGGTCGAGGGAGCAAGGGGCAAGAGAGTGCAGAGGCCAGAGAGCACAGGGGCAGTGATTGGGGGTAAGAGATGAGGCAAGAGAGGCTGGGGACCCTGAGTAGACCTGGAGAGGCGCATGTGTGCACCACCCTCCGACCTACCACTGACCAGAAGCAGGGTAAGAGGTATTTCAAACCTCTGGCTGGGAAGGCAGGGTTGATGGTATTGGTTGACCCCCATTATCTGGGTTGAGCCCACCTGGGTGATGTCATGAGCCTGACCCTAGTTTGGACTGCTCAGGTGTACCTAATACCTGGCTCGGGGCTTGAGTATGTGCATGCTCAGTTTGGGGGTCTTCATAGGTGTCTAACAGTTGCCTGATTGCTTTCCAACCTTCTTTATGGGGCCTTTGCAGGCAGGGGAGGGACAACCCTCCTGTCCCTAAATCTAGCCTCCTAACAGTGGCTTGTGTGTTGCTGTGATTCTAGCTATGCCACTGATATTTCAAATACTAGTAGGGTCATCCAAAGTTAACAGAGCTCAGCAGAACTTCCAGACTAAGAAGAGAGCCGATAACTGAAGAACTAGCTGTCTACTTCTGGGAATCAGTCACTGGCTGGAATTGGACTTCCCGACTTAAGTTGGGCTGAGGTGCAGATGCCTTCTTGATATAAGATTACGTCTTGATATAAAGCTCTTTCTGATACATATTTGGGTGTCACTGGATTTTTCTAGACCACTGACCCTAACACAATTTGGCACTGGAGGAATTGAGTTCTAGAGAAACCAATCATGAAGATGGAGCGTGTAGGCTTGTCTGACCTCTGTCTCCTGGCAGTCAGATGAAGTTGCACATACTTCTCTAGGTAGAGGTGGTTACATACAGCCATGCAGTGTACTTGGTTGGTTTCTGGAAAGTGCATAGGAAGTGAAGGCTTTGATTTATACAAGCTGTCTTTGGTTATTCCTACCTGAAATGGAGCAAAGGTATGGATGTTAAATTGCAGCTCAGGGAAGAACTCCTCCTGAGTTTTTCTAAGGCAAAAGAGTTGCTACTTAGTCAAAGGCCTGCCCCTGGTGTGCATCTGAATGGGATAGTCTAGTTAAGAAAAGATGGAATTTGAGTGTTTAAGAACTGAATATGGGAGGACTATATTGGTTTCTCCTACCTATTGTTCTTGACGTAATGTGTGATAGAAATTATTATTGTGGATTATGATTAGAGAAAGTTTGTAAATTCACTACCTTCAATTGTTACAATTCGATCTCTTCCAAGGGGCTTTAAGAGTTGCCTGTGTTTTCCAGAATATCTGCATTTGAAAAGATATGCAGGACACTAGAACTATTGGTAGATGAAGGGGGGAAAAAGGCAACTTTGACTTTTTTATCTTCAGCAGGCAGTTTGCCTATGAATGCTTCCAGGCTGGGAAGATCTAGGTCCATCAGATAACTCTCCCCTTTAGGACCCAGTAGGAAACCTGAATGAAATGCGTGTGTGGTGACCACCTAGAATCACTTGCTGAATGGAAGTGGGGAAAATTGAGTGTGCCAGGGACATCAGTGCAGCTGGTTCATAGGGATCAGGAGAGAGAGAGAGTTGGTTGGGTTGGCTTGTCTGGACTTTAAAAAGCCTGTGGGTTTCTGAGACTAAATTTTATAGGAGTAGAAAGTCCTGCCTTTCTCCTGAACAGCGGCTGCTGGCTTCAATCCACCCATCTAGAGAATGGAAGCTGCCTGCATAACCACTCCCCCATCAGGGCTCCTTAGCGCCATGCATAGTCCCCGTGAAGACAATGCCCGAGCACCTTCAGGCGCACGAGAAGAGGTCGAAGCAAGGCTGGAAGCCACCGTAAGGACATTTGAGCAGGAGTGCTTTGGGTGGTGTGAGCTCCTGGGAAGCTCAACTGCTTGGCAATATGGACTCTTTAATTTTGAGAAGAGACATCATCTGATGAGACCTTAAAGACACAGGCAAATGGCAGAGGCCTCTCTTAGTAGGTTTTAAAGGCGCACCGTGAAAGGAAGTGGAGAGCCACGGTTGGATCTGCTGTACTCTGTCAAGAGATGTAGAACCACTGCTGCCTGACATCCACAGGTGCTAAGTGTTCTTCCTTCTAGTGTTTTCCCTCCATCAACAGGTGACTGAGGTTTCTTTTGATTGTTCAGCAAACATGCAGCCACACTGGAGGCAAAGATCAGATTCCTTTGCTCTTGGAAGAGTGAATAGAATTACTGAAAACTAGTAGGTGCATTGTAAAACTCACAATCACTTAGACCTTAGTAGATAAAAAGAAAAAAAACCCACAGTGATAGTGTATGCTTATTCATTGCAAGATCACATTAAAATGCATGTGATGCCAAAGGTTATCTTTATTATTTACTTATGATGTACAAACATATAGTCACAAGTAATGCATAAAATCTCACCTTGTATAGAGTATATTCTCTAGCATTGGGAGAGAAAAGGCAATAATTGGAACTGGGGAAGGCTAGAGATCACTTCATTTTGAAGTTCTCAGCACTAAGGCTCTGAGATACCCCAGTTGTATGTAAAACAAAAAATCACACTTATGGATGTTATGTGCATTGTTTCCTACCTAATTCTCCAAGGGGATCTATAATCCCCCAAAAGATAAAGAGTAAGGTTTTCATCATGGTAGAGCTGAAGAAACTAATACCCTGTCTCGTCGAAGGACTTAACGCCCAAAACACAGTCCTCTCCTTTGAAGCTCAGTGCACGTTCAGCTGCACCTGAGCTGTCTTATTTTGGATTGAGGGCTTTATGACCGAGCCCTCATCCTATCTCTTTGCTTGAGGCATTTTGGTGTTTCCCTCTTTGGTGGCAAGGGTTTATGACTTTATCCACAGCAACCATTACATTACCGTCTGGCCTCTGCCCAGAGCTGGCACTGCCAGTTCACAGCATGAGTAGCCAATCTGTTTTTCTGATTGTCTATATAGAAACACTTTTTTATGAACCATTTTTATTTGGCTGTTTTCTGTGCAGTGTGTTCTGCAAGGACATTTTATGAGCATGTCAGAATCCACCTTGGCCTTGTAAATGTTTTCAGCAGGTGAAGTATAAGGTGAATTTTCAGCATTCATGTTCTTATTTAGAAAATAGCACTATTGAAATTATGTATTCAAGGGGATTTTCACCTCAAGGCTCTAATTTTTCTTGTCTTTGTCTCTCCCTCCCTCGGTCAATACAATTTTCGAATACAATTCAGGCACATAATTATTTAAAAATTGTTTTTAAATCTAGGCTGTGGTAGGATTTATTTTCATTAATTTATACTGACTATAAAAGAGAGGAAGAAAGGGAGTTTATTGTTTTTTCCACAAACTATATTTACAAAACAATAGTCATAGATTAGATAACCTTTTGTCACAATGACACTTGTCCATCACTCAATCTGTTTGCTTAGTTAGTGACCAACAATGGCAGCTTTGGACTTATGATTCCACTGCTGAACATCACAATAAGTTTAGCCCCAATGCATACATTCTCTTGTTCTCAGCGTCCTCGTATGCAAAGTGCAATGACTACTTCATGGGGCTATTGGAAGTATTAAGTCATCTTTGTGATGGAATGAACAAAGTACCCCACAGAGGAAATGTCTTTCCATCTTGGGTATTATTGCTAATGAGCATACTACTGATAACTGATACTTTTCTGAGGATGTGTACCCTGCTTCCTACTGCATAAGAACTCTGCTACTTTGTGTCCTTGGTGGAAGAAGTGCATCAAGCAGCAGATCACAAATATGTAATGCCAGCGAATGAAAAAATATTGATACTGAATAAAATGGTCAAAGAATCTCACCTCTACACTCACACCACAGGTAGGGGTGTACTATACAAAGAGCAAAGAAGGACTGAGCTCAAGAGCACCTGCCTCCACTTTCTTCTGTTGTTAGGTGCTACTGAAGAGGCTGTGACCCATAGCATCCCAATGCACACCGAGTGAAGCACGGCATGGGTCAATGCCATCTTGCACTTGTTCCTGTGCCTGAGCTCATGATAGCTCAGCCACCCTGTCAAGTCACCTCATTGAGGGCCATCCTCTTCTTCACTGCCCCTCCTCTGTACCCAAGCCTGAAGTCCTTTTCCAGGGATTGGTCTTTCCTGACAACAGGTCCGTTTCTTCTAGGTCTCTCTATTTGAAATGAGAAAACCTTTTGCCAGCTTGGTAGTTGCTAGTGCACTTCAGAATTTTCCATGGACTACCACTTGGTGAAAAACTCGCCTCTGGTAAAAACCAAACCCTGTGTTATCAAATCAGTTCCAACTCTTGGTAACCTCATGAGGGTCAGAGGAGAATATGGCTCATAATGTTTTCAATGTCTGTGACTTTTCGAAAGTAGATTGGGATGAACTGAAACCTTCTACCTTTTGCTTAACAGTTGAGCACTTACACTGAATTCTTAGGATCCAGTTGGGTTTCTACAGCCCTATCAAAAGCTCTAAATAACTTGGTCTGAAAGTGCCTTAACTCATCCTGCTCTCTGCCTGGGTTGCTGACTTCGTTTTATCTGTGATGAAGGAGGGTAGCTGATGATTCTCCCTCACTTGGCCAAGTGTTAAAAATGCATAAAGGAAGAGAACTTTCCTTTTGTAATTTTCTAATTTTCCACTCACATCTATATTCCTCTCTATGCATTTTTATACTGGGATTTAACTCTCACTGAATCTACTCTGAAGCACAAAGTAATGATTCATACCAGACTGATATATTTAAATTTTTATTTAGTAGTGTCTTTAATCCCAAAGGAATGTCTTCCTAAGAATCACACCCACCCACATACCCCCATACACACATAAATGGGGACCCTTAGTAATACATGAGACTAACATATGCCAAATCATAATAACATAAGAAATTGGCACCTATGTCTATGTCTTTATGCCCAGTATTAATCATGGTATTACAGCCATCTGGATACAGGACTTTTGCGTGGCTGAGACAAACAGATATGAATGCCAATATACATGTTTGCCTTTGGCCAGGTTACTTATTATCTCTTGGCCTTAGTTTCATTATTTATAAAACTAGGATAAAAGTATCCTAATAATACTGCAAGGATTTCATAGGAAATATGTATATGTCTTAACTATGCCCACAATGATACATCAAGAACTCAAAATTGAACCATAGGGTAACATTCTATTGATAATCATCTTGGCCTACAAATTAGGAAATGATAGTTCAGAAGTATGGGTTTATTTCAAAGCTGCATAATTAGGAATTTTTGGAATAATGGACTAAATTCCATTTGTTTTTAATTATAGGACAAAAATAATTCATTGAAATATTAGAGTACAATGCATCATGGAAAATACAAAACCCTGTGAGCTGTGGCGGGAGCAGTGAAGTACTGAGCGCAGATCTGCTAGCCACAGTTCGGAACTCCCACGGCAGGACCTTTACCAGCACAGGTGTGGATAAGAACGGGAAATACTGATAGGATCTACCTGTGACTAATTGTAAACAGGATTCCCTGGAATGCCATCTGGCTGAATGAATAGAAAATGAGCCCTCTGAGATACAGGAGAAGGATTTTGACACAAGCAAGAGTCAGGAGTGGAGTGCATTCTCTGGGCCCCAAGATCTCTGCGCAGTGAACCTGTATCCAGAAGACGGTTATGCTGTCAGAGGAGCAGCAGCCAAACCAGGAGCCAGAGCGTGGAACCCCGTGGGAAACTCTGCAGCCCGCCAGTGAGTAAGACTGAGTGCTTCTGTGCAGGAGGCTGGCTTACGGAGTGGGGTGTTTCTGGGCACTTAAATGGGGGAGTAGAACGTGCTGACCCACAGTGGTGGAGCTGAGTGCCTTTGGACCGAGGCTTACTGGAGTGGGCTGCTTCTAATCTAGGCACTTAATTCGGGGAGCTGTATTTGCTGCCTCAGGAGCTTGAGATGGAGGCTGTAGAGGCTTACAGCAGAGTGGTATGCCCTTTGGGCCCTGAAAGAACTTTGTAACTTGTCCTGCTGAACAGCTGTATCCTGTGCATTTCTGACCAGCATTTTAACATGTTGACTTCCTTAATGTAGTCTTAATGAGCATTCTTGTTGTCTGATTTCATTGTAGCCATTGCAGTTGATTATTAAAACCAAAATATAAGAGTATATAGTGTTCTCTGAGGCAACTCAGACATAATCATTTTTGCTAATCCCATAAAATAAACCCTTTTGTGTGAGTATGTGCATATACATAATCTGTTGCCATCAAATTGATTGCAACTCATCGTAACCTTATAGGACAGAGTAAAATTGCCCCTTAGTTTCCAAAATCTGTCATCTTAACGAAGTAAACTCCCACATCGTTCTGCAGGAGAGCGGCTGGCAGATTTGAACAGCCAGTGCTTAGGTCAGAAGCTGAGCACTTAAACCCCTCTGACAGGCTCCTTGTGCAGATAAGTAAATGGTACACATATCCTTGACTGCAGCTTCTTCCAAAGAAGCAATCCTCTGGCTACATAGCAAGTCAGTGATGGAGAGGGCAAATTCTCCCCATGGAACTGCCAGGTAACATCTTGTAATTACCTAAAGTCAGAGCGGAGAAAATCATATTTAAGATTTTGAACTTGAACAATGCTCCTTGGGAATATCTTTTATAGAACAGTTTATTATCTATATTTCAAAGTTCTCCTTTGACAGGATTTTCTTCTATACATAATAAGCACACATAGAACCTGTTTTAACCTATGCATGTACGACAGATTGTGGGCAATGCCAGGGAAACTTGCATGGCGATTTTAGCATAGGAGTGTGAAAAATGTAACTGTGGAGTGAAGAAGGGTTATTGATTAGTAGGTTGATATCATTCCACTCACGCCTGTCTCCGTAGGACCTTGCATGTGCAAGAAGCCGAGGCTCTGGAGATTATTCTCACTGGTAGCAGATGGTGGAGACTTGTGATTCAGAATGTTTATGATGAATACTTTTCCGAAATGTGTTTCTGGAGAAGTGAGGGGAAAGAGAGTCTTCCCATTTCTGTGTTATGTTTAAATGCAATGTTCACCCCATGTCCTAACCACAAACAATGGAAAGGAATAATAAGTATTTAGTACTTCTCTTATTTGGGGCAACAAAAACAAGATCCACTAAACTCAAAAAAGCTTTATAATAAAGTTACATTCATACTTTGTCTGGACAGAACACATTTGTTAAAATTTAGTAGAACAGTGTTTTAGTTTCCTTTCTCATGTTATAAGTGTAAAAATTATATATTGACATGAACTGCCCATGCTTTGCAATATCATTCTCTAGGAACCAAGTTACAGATGGATTTCCTTCTGTCTCTCTATCCAATCCCTGGTGGTGGAGAGGGTTACACAGTGCACTATAAACCATGAGGTCAGCAGTTGGAAACTACCACTCACTCTGCAGTAGAGAAACAAGACTTTCTACTCCTATAAAGCATAAAGAGTTACAGTCTCAGAAACCCACACGGGCAGTTCTAGTCTGTCCTGATGGCAATTCTTGGCATCATCATCAGTAACAGGGACTTGACACTGATCTGTGAGAGCATCAGCGAGCATGGTATCAGTTTCTATTCAAAAACCCTTGTGTGTTAGTGAGTGTATAGGCTGGGATGCAGGTAGGAGGTGGGATAGGTTTGGGAGGGTGGAGGAGTACATTAGAAATTCTACAGGATATTTATTTTTAATTTTTCCATGGTTTATTTGTTTGCTCTTTATAAAATATCTCTAGGGCTAAAGAGAGTAGAAAACCATTATGTGACTAGACAATCATTTTATTTCTCATTATTTCACCTGGATTAAATTAGAATACAGTTCTGTTGAGTGATTAACACCGACAGTATGATTTGTTTCTCTCATTTGCAAAGATCATGCAAAAGCTTTCATGAAAAGCAGGCAGATAAGCAAAACTAGGTATGGTTCACTGCTTTCAGTTTCAAGGGCAGAATAGTCCAACTGGATTTTTTATAACTGGGGGCTATAGGGTTTTGAAACACTGGGCTCTAATGAAAATTCGCTCCTCTACCTGTGAGAGTCTTTATTAAAAGTATTTTAGTTTTAGTCTAAAGCACTCATTCGAGTGCAATTATGCATCAGCTCTGCAAACGTTCAGCTACAGCTATGGAAATCTGCAAATCTCAAACTCTGTTTCATATTTATTTTTGAGGTTTCTTTCTTTTTCTTTTTCCCTGCAACTATGCAAAGTATGAAAGAACATTTCCCGCTAAGAACTGCCATCAGGATATTATCAATATTACTGCTGAGATCTGCAAACCTCTGGGTAATAATTAGTAGAAATATGCACTATCAATTTTAACCTCCGGAGTAAAGGTCTCAAGTAAGGAAAGCAATATATCCCCATTCCTCACTAGAATCCTGAACTACAATAGGGAGGGCTATCTACTCTGATAACATCTTTTTGCTATATGATTTATTTCTATATTTTAACATGCTATATTTGAATTTATACTTGAAGAAAATGAAGAGAATAGACATACAGGAAAACTTTATCCATTCTGTAAGGAAAAGAGATGCTCAAAGCCAAAAGAATCACATTTTACTTTGGTAATCTTTAAAAAGTACTTATACTTAATTCATGGTTTTCATGAATTCAGTTCTTTAGTTGTTCCTACATTAGATCTAAGAATACAATTTTTGCTCGCACCATCTGGATCATTTTCATAGTTTTCCATGGCTTCCACCTAGCTTTTTTCTGTTATTGAATGTTTATGTGGTAAATGTGTTGCTGCTGTTGCTAGTGGCCATGGAGGCCGTTCTGACGCTGAGTGGTCCTATGGACATTGTAGCCTAACTCTACTTGGTCTCATGTCATCCTCATGATTGTGGTTACATTTGAGCCCGTTGTTTCAGTCACTGGGTCAGTCTGTCTCACTGAGGGTCTTCTCCCTTTCTGTTGACCCTGGACTTGACTAACCATAGTGTCTTTTCCCAGGAACTGATCTCTCCTGGTAACACATGTAAAATATGTGAGAAAAAGTCCACACATCTTCATTTGCAGGGACCACTCTGATTTTGCTTCATCCAGGATGAACTGATTTGTTCTTCTGCCAATCCAGACTAGCTTCAATATTTTTTCCAATATAATTCAAATGCATATTTTTCCTGTGATCTAGCTTATTCATTTTCCAACTTTCATATGCATATGACATCATTGAAGCTACTCTGGTTTGGACCAGGTACATCTTAGTCTTCAAAGTGAAATCTTACTCTTTAAAGAGGTCTGGTGCAGCAAATTTGCCAAGGTAATTATTCGATACATTGAATTTGCTTCCATGAACGTTGTTTATGAATACAGGTAAAATGAAAACCTTGACATTATCAGTGTTTCCTCCATTCACTATGACGATCTATGTTGGTTCAGTTGCGAGGACTTTTGTTTTTCATTACAGTGAGTTGCAATCCGTACTGCAGGCTGCACCTTTTGTTTTGCATCAGCAAGTGCTTCAAATTCTCCTCACTTTTCGCATGCAAGGTTGGGTCATCTGCATCTTGAAGGTTATTAATCAGCCCTTCTCCACTCCTGATGCTGTGTTCTTCCACATGTAGACCAGGCTGTCAGAGTATTTGTTCAGCAAACAGATTGAATAAGCATTATGAAAGCATACAAGCTTGATGGATACCCTTCCCAATTTTAAACCACGCAGCACCCCAACTGCCTCTTGGTTTATATACAAAATTCATAATGAGTTGCTTTGAGTTTTCCATCCTTTCTAACATTATCAAATGTTTCTGATGATCCACAGTTAAATGTCTTTGCGTATTCCCCAAAGCATTTTTCTTGTATCTTCAACTTTCAGCAAAGATTTGCCTGATATCAACAAGATCCCTCCTTTAGTATTCTCTTCTGAACCAGGCTTGACATGTTGGCAGTTGTTGATGTACTGCTAAAAGTTTTGAATTATCTTCGGCAAAATTTTACTTGCATTTGATATTAATGATATTCACCCATTATGTCTACATTCTGTTGGGCCACCACCTTTTCTTGAACGGATACAAATATGGATCAGTCAGCTGGCCAGGTACTTATATTCCAAATGTGTCAGCAAAGACAAGTGAATGCTTCTACATCAGTTTGTTGGAGTTTTCCAATGGACATTCCATCAGTTACTGGAGCTGCTTTTCACCAGTACTTCCAGGGCAGAGTAGACGTCTTCCTTCAATGCCACACTTCTTGATCACATGCTGCCTCTTGAAATGGTTGGATATTGGCCAATTCTTTTTGGAAGAGTGATTCTGTGTCTTCCTTCCATTTGCATGTGATGCTTCCTGAATCATTCACTATTTTGCCCATAGAATCCTTCAATAAAACATGAGAATCTCAAATGCAGGAAGAACTACCTGCTCACTCAGGAAGTCTGAGTGGGGTGAAAGATTAATATATTTTACTTAGTGAATCTCCCTGAGTCTAATTGCACATACTACCCCCATTTTAAAAGGCACAATTAATGTGAATGCCCATCATATTCTAGAATAATGGAAAAAGAAATGATAGATATGGCTGGGTTGACTTAGAAGATAGACTGGTGAAAGACAGGTTCCTATTGTTAAAAATATGGAAACAGAGAAAATAGAACTGTGCTGTTTTAATATGTATTAACAATTTTTAATTTTCATTAGGGAATTCTAGGAAAAATTTCAGGAAGCATTATGGTTGCACTCAGAGTTTTCTGCATAACTCAGTAGTAAATTAGAGATGTAGATAATATATAATGGCAGGCATACGAATGGCCGATTATAGGGGGTTATAGAATCGTATAGTTGAGACCAGTGATACAAAAACATGGGAAGAGATTGTCCAACACCACAAACTAAACTGTTATTAAAAATGTGCCAAAGGATGAACGTCAAACCATGTCTGTCAGGATTAATGATCACAAAGGAGACAAAGCTTGGAGAAGTCTCAATCCTTTGCTTGAGGAATAGAAGACTAGATGCCTGACCTGAATTTGAAAGCCTCCTCCACAGAAAGACAGCCGCCTCTCTACTCGGCCTTGCAGAGGAGCTTCACTCACACAACTTCCCAGGGAGAATTCGGGGTCAGAGCTCTCTTGCTTTCCCACATGATCTGCTCCAAGGCATTTCATCATCACTATGTTAAAATGGAAGCATCTAGTTCCTCTTTATGCCACAAAAAGAAAGAAATACAGTTTCATCAACTCAATATAAGAAAAAACACCAAAATTAAAGCATTCTTATTTTTTTCAGAAGACAAGTACCCTTTAAAAACGTTTTCCCTTTACATTTCTGTATCATATAATTAGTTCCTGAGACAAAATAACTTCAAGTTCTGGGTATTATGGCCTAAACACTTGAAAAGTAAGATGTACTGATGATTATCTTTATCACTACACAGTTAATGTTGATGCTAAAATTAAACTACTCACAGACCCATGGTTTAGAACAGAAAACCCAAAATAAAATGAGGTTCCAAAGACAACTGAATTTTGATAAATGACTGAAACACATTAAATGGGGAAGAGATCGTCTGTTCACCAAATGGTGCTGGAAAATTGAATCTCCGTTTGCAGAAGAATGCCTTGAACTAGGCATGTCTTCACCTGTGTCCCTGTACTGGCGTAGTGGGATTCATGTTTGGCTGCTAACTACAAGATCAGCCATTTGAACCCACCAGCTTATCTAAAGGAAACGTGACTTGTTGGCAGGGAGTTTGGCTTGATTTGTTTACAATAGCAAGACGTTGGCGACAACATAAATGTTCATTGGCAAAGGGATGGATAAATATTGGTACATACATAAGAGGTATACTATAGTTCCGTAAAGAATAACGACCTCTCGAAAGGGACCGTTGCCGGGTGATGTGGTGCCCTCTGCGGCTGGCTCAGGAACCGAGTGGTCCTCGGCCCCCAGCCTGTCCTGCGCTCCCAAACTCCGAGTTTTCTCCAGCCGACCCGCGATCGCCAATGCGGACGGACCTCGCATTCTCTTGTCCCTTCCCTGTTGTCCCTGTCGCCACCCTGGGCCACCGCCACCTGCCTCCGACGATGGCTCTGAAGAGACTCCGCAAGGAATTTAATGATCTGGCATGGGACTCACAATGTTCAGCAGGTCCTGTTGGAGATGATATGTTACATTGGCAAACTACAATAATGGGACCAAATGACAGTCCCTATCAGGGTGGAGTATTTTTCTTGACAATTCATTTCACCACAGGTTTCCCTTCAAACCACCTAACGTTGCGTTTACTACAAGAATTTACCATCCAAAGTTTAACAGTTATGGCAGCATTTGGCTTGATATTCTATGGTCACCATGGTCTCTGGCACTAACTATTTCAAAAGTACTCTTGTCCATCTGTCTCTGTTGTGTGGTCCCAATCCAGATGATCCTGTAGTGCCTGAGATTGTGCGGATCTACAAAACAGATAGAGAAAAGTACAACACTCAGAAGTATGCGACGTAACTAAAGAAATTATTAGATAACCTCTACAAATAAAGACAGGGGAACTCTGCAAGAGACAGTCCTTCTGATTTCCATTTGACTGCTTTCTATGAGCACACACCTCATCTTCCCCTGTGCACACATTTCCCTGATGCAGCATGTGGTCCATACTTGGAACAACAAGCTAGAACTGCTGCACTCCTGTGCCAACATTGCCTCCCAGCAGAGAAGGGTGTCTGTGACAAGCCGGTGCTCCAGGCATAACCTAGGTGTGAGACGGAAAGCTTTCTTTACTGGTTTATATTTGGATAACGGCAGGGTGAGGCTTGGTGGGTATGGTGTGCTTGGATGCGGGTAATAGCTTCACTCACCTGTAGAGAATGTTTGTAAGTGGAATCCTTTTAAACATAAAACCGTTATGAGAATCAGGGTGTGAAGACCATGAAGCTGTTTCTGTATTCATTTTGTTCTGGAGGACCTACCCATATCTGAGGGGAAGTTCTGGCTAAACTGTACCCACACATCCTATATGTTGAAGTCTAAGTTTAACTGGTCAACATTAGATGGATTGGAGCCATTAGTACATAAGTGTGATGGGTCTTGTCCCCAACTCTTTTCCATCTTCCCACCCCTTCAACCTTCATCCTTTCAGCCTCTCCTGTTCTCTTCCATATTCTTTGGTTTGTATGTGGTTTCTCAGTTAACACATAGTTAATTGCTCTTATTTTTCATGTTTTTAACTGCTATGGTCGATCTGGATGTAAGGGGGGAAATACATTTGTTAGAAATACTTGTGTATATTTAAAGACCCAGTCGCTCCTCTGGAGCTTGTACATTAAAGAATGACTAATCTATGTAAGAAACTGATTACTACAGTCATTAAAAAGAAGAATAATGACATCATGACAACATGGATGAATATGGAAGATTTTATGCTGAGCAAAATTACTCACTCTTCTAAAGACAATTAAGAAATAAGCCTACTACTTTTTTTTAAAGGAAAATGGTTTTCACACCAACAGAAGTAGATTCTAATTAGAAAGAAGCAGGGGCAAGGGAAAAGGGAAAGGAGCGAAGAGGAAGAAAATAAATAAAATTTCTAAAATTAAAAACATATGTTGCATAGCAACACACATACATAGATAATAGCATAGCTAAGTAAGTAAACAAATGGTAACATAGTTGTAGAAATAGATTTTTTTAAATAGCCCGTTCCCTTTCATAATACTTTAATCACTTTTCTTTGGTGCCATTGTGGTAAGAAAACATTTGTTATCCACGAAGGAAGCTGCTAACACCACCATCACTGGGGCTTTACCAACTATGAAGTGTGGGCTAAGTGTGGAGACTACCAAAAAAAATTAGTTGAGAATCTTCCAATGTGAATGGTGATATTAAGTATACATAAATATATAAACTAAGAGTCCCAGGTTAAGTTCAGATGGGTCAATAGGGGATCAATGAGGACAAGGGGGATAAAATTACTAAATAATTAAAGAAAAGCATTACTATTTCAATCATTTTACAAGTGTGGATAGAGAGGTTTGCTTTATGCAGGACCCACAAGCCCTCCCATTCTTAATAAGGACAGTGTGCCCTCATGTAGAAGGGCCTGGGAGATGGGAAGAGTTACATGCTTCGGGGTTCAGACTCTTATCCATTAACTATATCTCTCCTATTAGAGAGAGATGGTTTTATTATGCCTCAAGTTAAAATGGAAATTCCCTCGAATAGCTTCAATTTTTATTTTTTTATTTTAGATAAGAAATCTAGAGCTTAATGTAAGGACGGCATATTATTTAGGAAGATGGTATCAACATACCCAAATGAGTTTTCAAGTATCTCATGCTCCTGAGAAAACATGTAAACAGTTTTTTCTTATAAAGTTTGTGTTTCTTTAAATGTTAAAAAATATGAATATATTTACCAAAAATAATTAATCTGATTGACAAATCACCAGTACACACACTTTCACAATGATCTTCAAGGAAAGTCAGCTTCTGCCTTAGAGTCTCTTTGGGTCTGTGAGCGTTCTCTAAATTCTGGTAAGTGCCAATGCAAACATCTTTCCTCTAATTACTTGATTTGTGCAAAATGGGTCATCGTATGGTTTTAAAACTCTCTATAGGCTTTGTGAGATGCAACCTCCACCTCTCTCCCCGTATGAGCAATTCAGTCCTTCAGATGCTCGTGGCAAGTTGGTCGCAGCCCCAGAGAGGAAAATGCCAGAAGTGCGTGGTGGGTACCGCCAGGAGGCTGTTTCCTTTGCTTTCCAGATTGCCGCGTTGTCAAATGTCCCAAGGCAAAAATCAATATACTCACGGTGGGTTCTTCTTCGTCTGTAATTAGTACGTCAGTTTTCTTATCAGTTATATAAGTGCCATAGAAAGAGAAATAAATCCTCTGTGACATTTTAAAAACAAATGCTCAATACTGAAAGAGTAGAAGAAAGGTAAAGTATGAAATAAAGCTTCCTAGGAAATAAAGGTAGGAATATTTATAGGAAATATACCCTTTTAGATTGAATGTCATCCTTGACTTGAGAGCCTAATTACTCTAAAAACTTGGTTATTTAGCTATAAGCAGAGTTAACTAGCTCTCTGCTAAGAAGGAGCAAGAGGCTATAATGAGTTTAATCTGCTCAACCTTGTTTCCCTTCGCACTAATAGTTCACTTATTAGCTTACTGTCTGCCTGGAATTTTTCTGGGAAATCACCGGAAAATGCAAACGTGTTACCAGATATTCCAGGATTATACAGAATCTCATATAACACTTTCCTTCTAGTAATAATCTCCACTCCATGTTCAACATACTCTTTACCCAAGGCCTGGTATTTTCAATCGCTTCACATGCATGACAGAGTTGGGCATTAAATAAGAAAGACTGAAGGAGAGTCGATGCATTTGAATTAGGGCACTGGTGAAGAATATTGAAAATACGATGAACTGCCAAAACAACGAACAAATCTGGCTTGGAATAAATATAACCAGTGTAAGGAAAAAACTGTGAACTTCATCTCATGCACTTTGGATATGTTTTCAGGAAAACCCAACCCTGGAAAAGGCCACCGTGCTTTGCAAAGTGGGTGGCAGGGAGAAAGGAAGGCCCTGGACAAGATGGATTGACATGGTGACTGCAACACCGGGCTCAAGCTTAAGAACAATTGTGAGGTCGCAGCAGGATTGGTTGGTGTTTTGCTTGGTTGTACATAGGATCACCACGAGTCAGAACAGATTTGATGGCACCCAAGAACAATGATGACGATGACAACACGTGTGCAATATATATCCAATGATTTATATAAGTAAGATACCCCTTGTTTGTTTTATCTGTCTAGTCATGACTCGTATGCACAATGTCGTGGTATGAGGACTTTTAAAATCTATTATCATTACCATCTATCATGTATAGAATTGTATATCCTGAGATATGTACAATTTGGCCTAGTCAAATTGTAATCATTTAATCATCCTTCATGTTGAGATCATCCAATCAATATTAAGCATATTAGAATGATATGCAACACCCAATTTAGACCACAGCCTCATCAGATATATGGGGAGTTTCCTTGGTGTGTAGCCTACATCAGCTTTTGTTTCAAGATGATAAGGAGAAAGAGGGACATGGCTACCATCAAAATAGAACTAGAGATGGAGCACATAATTGGACCCAGGCCCTCTGTGCTGAGAATCCCTTTGGACCCAGGAGAACATTGATGCCAAGACACATGAAGCACTTGCCTTGAAGAGCAAACACTTGCTGGTGGAGCTCACAGATGGCAGCCATCGGTATGAAATGCAACTCAATGGAAAGAAGACCAAAATTGTCACAACTGGACCAATGGGTAACATGATTAATGGAGAAGAGATTGACATTGTGAGGATTCTGTCTTACTTGAATCCACCATCAACGCTCATGGAAGCAGCGGTCAAGAGGACAAAAGACACATTTCACTGGGTAAATCTGATACACAAGGGCGTTACTTTGAGGACTAAAGTGTGTCAAGCAAAAATCCTTGGTTTTTTAAATTGCCTCATATGGATGTCCAACTTTCACATCAATTTTCTACGTTAAATGCTTGTGGAAAATTTTATACCAACTCAAAAGAAGAAAATGCCAGAAATGTAGTTTTCATTGAAAAATTAATATTTCATCTTCATTGAATAATGAAGACCAAAGAAGAATTGATGCATTTGAATTGTGGTCCTGTTGATGAATATAAAAATTTCCATGGACTGCCAAAAGGACAAAGAAATCTGTCTTGGAAAAAGTATGGCCAAAGTGTTTCTTAGAGGCAAGGATGGGGGAGAGTTTGTCTCACGTACCATGGGCATGTCAGGAGAGACCAGTCGCTGGAAAAGGATATCACACTTGGCAAAGTAGAGAGGCAGTAACAGAAGAAGGCCATCAATGTGATGAATTGCATGCCCCACAAAAGACCCACGAAGGCTGCGCCCATGGGCTTAAGCATGGGATCCCCTGTAAGGATGGCACGGGACCGGGCAGTGTTCCCTTTGGTTGTGTACAGGCTTCCTTTGGGGCTGGAATCGACTGAATAGAAACTAAAAGCAAGAAGACAGAGAATACAGGGTCTGCTGATGTGGAAAGAAGACAAGGACCCTCCCTCCCGAGCTGACAAAGGACATCTTCCCCTGGAGTTGACAATCTGAAATAGGACTTCTAGCCTCCTAAAATGTGAGGAAACTCCTTTTTTAGTTGAAGTTATTTATTTGTGGTATTTAAAAGAAAACTTTGTTGTGGCTTTGGTGAAAGTTTACAGATAGTGTTCTCCTGGAAAATGTATACACATTTCTGTGACATATTTGCAATTCCTTCAGTGCAACAGCACTCCTCCCACGTCCTCGTGGGTTCTCGATTTCCACATGCTGCCTTCCCGGGCTCCGTGCTTCATATTCTGAACAGCATGTGGGTCAGTCTGGGTAGACCAGAGAAACAAACTTCATAGACACTCATATTTTATGAAAGCGCTTTATATAAAGGGTAAGTGTACATTAAGAAAACATCCCAATCCAGTGCCCATAAGTCCAACATTAGCCTATATGCCCAACACCAATCTACAAAGTCCTCCTCAAACTCACAGAATACACGCAATGACACTCACTGCAGGTGTAAAGCTGAGTCAGTGAGTGTGTAAGCATCTCTCAGTGCTGGCATGGGTCTCCACACGGCTGCTCCAGCACCCAGGGCTGCATCGGGGTAGGTCCATGTGGCTTCTCCTCAGGGATGTCTCCCAGGAAGTGAGCCTTGCCAGCTGAGGCAGAGAACTAGCTAGGGCAGCTGTACCCTGGTGTGACCATCAGAGATCAAGAGACAAGAAAGGCAAAGCTTGCCAAGGGACTTATTTCTTTGCCCTTTAATTACACTGCCCTTCAATGAATCCCATATGTGTTCATTGGCCAGGTTGGCACAATAAACCTTACCTAGCACAGTATCTTCCTCATGGGTGTTACTGTTCGTGTTGTAGGCTCCTCTAGTGCTTGCCTAAACCATGATACCTCGAGGTGAGTTCAGCTCACCAGTCTTGCCATTTTATGACTTCGGGTCTTGTTCTACATTTTATTCCCACTCTGTGTAGAATAGCAGTTCTCAACCTGTAGGTCATGACCCCTTTGGGGGTCAAACACCCTTTCACCAGGGTCCCACATTCATAACGGTAGCAAATGATATTTATGAAGGAGCAACAAAAATAATTGTATGGTTGGGGGTCACCACAACATGAGGAACTGTATTAAAGGGTCATGGCATTAGGAAGGTTGAGAACCACTGGTCTAGAACCTTCAGTGTGATCCTGATCAAAATGATCAATACTGTTACCTGGGTACCATAGGGTTCCTCAGGTCTCAGGCTAGTTGAAGAGTTGATTCTTATAGTCCATTCGTCTTTTGATTCCTTGGGGTTTTTACACTCTTCATATCTACCTGATCTGCACATGGAGGAAACAATGGTTGCATCTCAGATGGTCACTCAGGAGGTTTGAAGAGTCTAGTCACAGCTTACCAAAGTAAGATAAAGGAACGAAAGTTTGTGAACTCTGTTACGTGAATTGACCAGCAGGGGTGCTGGGCTCAGGAGAGAATGCTGCTAATCTGTAAGCAGTATGGGTGTGTGGGCAAAAGAAGGAGTGTTTCTAGTTCCTGAGCTGGGCATTAAAGCCACACGGGGAAGAAAATGCCTCAAATCCATATGCCTGGCTTGAGTGGATGGTCTTAGGAAGTAATGCTGGTCCTAGTGGGCTCCTTGCAGTGTGGTTTGAGCTAAAGATAGAGTTGCCTCAAACCACTGGATCCCAGTGTTGGTGTGTAAGCAGAGAAAGGGTGTGTACCTGTGCCTAGGTCCTTAGTGTGGGTACCTGAACACAGAAGTGGCTGCCACTGGACCATGGGATCCCAGGGCAGTTGAGTGCGTGGGAGAGTGGATCAACATGGGTGACAGGTGGAAAGGCTGGTGCCATTGGTTTGCAGGTCCCTGGTACAAGTAGCTGTCAGTCACCCATGGCTGGCTCTGGTCTTATGTAAGGGTCATTATTTATGGCACTCATCAGCAATCATGTGCTAGGCAAGGAGACACATAAGGGAAGTAGAGAGCACTGTACCTCAGGGCCTCTGGCTCAGGAGGAGAGATTCTCAGGGTGCATGATGTGTGAGGTGAATCCCTTCACTTTCTCAAGATGGGAAGCTTTCCTGACTCTGAACATGTATCTAGAGTCGCTTCTGCTGGTCTGAACCAAGTGTTGGGGGCTTTGGCTGGAAGCACTACTTACTCCACCTCCATCTAGCCATGCTGTGCAGGTAGCCTGGCGGAGCACCAGTCAGTAAGCCATTCGCGGTGTCTGCTGTTTATGCACTTGGCAGTTGAGTCAATTCTTCATCCTTGCCTTTAATGCTCATGGTCCAAATTTGTCATCTATCTATGATTCACTTGTTTGCCTGGATCTTTTGGTAAAAGGGTGAGACATGATGAAGCATCGGACCATGCTGCCCACTGGGACCATCACCAAGTGTGGTATTTCAGACAACTAAAAACCCTGTGGAAAAGTCAAGATATGGTTAGCTCAGAAGCAACAAAGCCCACATGGAAGAACACACCAGCCTGTGTGATCACGAGGTGCTGAAGGGATCAGTTATCAGGCATCAAAGAACAAAAAATCATATCATTGGGTGCACACCTCCATGATATGATGGCTGAGGACAAGTGAATGCATAAACAAATGTGGCGAAGAAAGCTGATGGTGCCCGGCTATCAAAAGGTATAGTGTCTGGGGTCTTAAAGGCTTGAAAGCAAATGAGCGGCCATCTAGCTCAGAAGCAACAAAGCCCACATTGAAGATGCACATCAGACTGTGTGATCATGGGGTGTCGAAGGGATCAGATATAAGGCATCATCAGAAAAAAATCTTACCATAGTGAATGAGGGGAGTAGTGCAAAGTAGAAACCCAAAGCCCACTTGTCGGCCACTGGAGATCCCCTTGCAGAGGGGTCTCAGGGAGGAGACGAGCCAGTCAAGGTGCAATGAAGCACTGATGAAAAATACAACTTTCCTCTAGTTCCTAAATGCTTCCTTTCCCACCCACCCCCATCCCCCACTATTGTTATCCAAATTCTACCTTGCAACCTGGCTAGACCAGAGGATGTACCCTGGTACAGATGGGAACTGGAAACTGGAAGGTATCATCCAGGATGGATGATACCTTTAGGACCAGCAGTTTGAGTGGCGATACTGGGAGGGTTGAGGGAGAGTGGGTTGGAAAAAGGGAACCGATTACAAGGATCTACATGTGACCTCCTTCCTGGGAGATGGACAGCAGAAAAGTGCGTGAAGGTAGATATCGGACAGTGTAAAATATGACAAAATAATAATTTATAAATTATCAAGGATTCATGAGGGAGGGGGGAAGGGGGAAATGACCTGATGCCGAGGGTTTAAGCAGAGAGCAAATATTTTGAGAGCGATGAGGACAATGAATGTACAGGTGTGCTTTACACAATTGATGTATGTATGGATTGCGATAAGAGTTGTATGAGCCCCTAATAAAATGATTAAATAAATAAAAAAAGAAGCAGCACTGCCATGGAAATAAATAAATAGATAGATAAATAAATAAATAGATAAATAAATTGTGGACAAAAAAAGAAAAGTCGAGATATGGAATAAAAGTGATCTCTCAGGAGGTGGCCAGGAATCAACCAAGTTAGACTCTGGTGTTTTGGACTTTCTAGGGATACTCTCTGGGTTCCAGCCCTTGAGATTTCGTAGCACTGTGTGATGACTTTGAGAAGCCCCCTAGAGTGCAAAAGTAAAACAAGAACGCGAGGTGTCCAAGCTCCGAAGCAGAAGGAACCACATGTTCAGACTTCAGCTGTACATAAGGAAAGACTTAAGAGCGAAGTGCAACAACATCCACTGTCTCTCAAAAGTTTGCCATTGAAAGTGTAATTTGCTGCCTTGACATGTAAATGATATTGGCTTAGTCATCAGGTGAATTAGATTAAAAAAAATGGAAGGAACCACTACTATGGAATAACTTTCCCTTTTTATTCCTCCATCTGATAGACACACCCACGCTTCTTGGAAAATGTGTCAAGGTAGTACTACTTCTCAGGACCAAGAGTGGTTTTTGATGTTGAGTTGATTTCAGGCTGTGACATGAAGGCTCAAAGTATACAGCGAGTTGACTCTGGAAGCCCTTTATTTTAATCTAGCCAAACATGCCTCAATATAAAAAAAATACAATGCTTTCACAAAAATAGCAAATGGTAAGCATAGCTAGGGATAGGAATTCATGTTATATTCTAGTGGTATGTGAACAAAATGTAAACTGTCGCATATTTGGGGGAACAGGAAAGATACACTCTGCAAATCTCTTATTCCAGAGCTCCCTGGTGAGAAATATAAAAACTTTTTCTTTCAGTTAGGTAAAAATTGCTGAGATCCACTTTTTTGTATGCTTGATTCTTGGCACTTTATATTTTCACTTCTGGTTTGAAACTAAAAAGTTGAACTTTAGGTACAAATTTAAATAATATAAAACTAAATGATCAAGTTTTGAATTATTATGATGATAAATTCAATCAATTTTAATTGCTGATTTTAACCTTATAAACAATAAGTTACATAACAAACTTAAGCTTTATGAAGTTTCATCTAATTTGGATTAATTATAGAGATTTCAGTAGAGATTAAATAAACTTTTAAAGCCCTATCGGTTTCCATGTTTCTAATATTCCCCAAACTTGCAAATATAAACTTTGGATGTTTGTTATTGTTAGGTGCTTTTGAGTCAGTTCCAAATCATATGACCCTACAACAGAATATTGACTTCACCATTATAGAATTCATCATCTGGAAATGGAAACCCAAACACGATTCACTATTTTCCAGTCAAGTCTGACTCATAGTGACCCTATAGGACAGGTAGACAATGCTCTGAGTTCTAAGGCTGTAACTCTTTCCAGGAATAGAAAGCCTCTCTTTCCAATCATGGACTCAATATAACAATTGTAAGGATGGTACAGTCCAGATAGTGCTTAATTCTATTGTTCAGACAGTTTTTGTGAGTTGGAACCAACTTGACAGCGCTGACCACCACCACCAGAATCACTAGACTACCTAACATTACAACTCACGTGTAGCTCCCAAACGGAATGACCCATAAGGCAATTGTCATAATTTCAGTTATCAACCGGAGTTGTCCAGCATCCCGGCCCACCTAGTGGACGTTATGCAATGTCAGCTTTGTTTGTCAGGATTGATTTGAGGAATTCTACTGATATCTATTGGTTTGAGCTCAGGGAAGCTACTAAGCATTCTATGATATCCAAAGAAGTCTTCAACACAAAGAATGACCTCTTCCAAGATGCCAATAATATCAACCCTGACACCCTATTTAGAAAAACAGGTTTTCAATATTTTTGCAAACAGGCAGTTATTTTATTAGTGTCTTTAATACAATCTGTTGTCTCTCAGTCAAATAGGGGAGTGGTACATTGATATATTTAACAACATATTCTTAATCAATTCAAATTAATTATCATGCAAAAATACCTCAAAATCTCTTAGAAGCCATTCAAATGTCATAACTGTATATAGAAATTCCAGGATCTAGTGCAAATATAAGTGATGTAATTTATTAACTATTTTCAAGTTGTTTGCTTAAATTAGTATATAAGCTGACCCTAATATCAGCTGAGGTACTTAATTTTACCACAAAAACTGCATTAAAATGTGCAGAAAAACCCAACTTATACACCAGTATATATGGTATTTATCATTCAAATGTACTTTAGGCCAATCATATCAATGAGAATCTATCATCACAAAGCTAAGTACATGGGAGCCCTGTTTGAAATATCAATATTTTGCAAAATCTCATGTTCACAAGGTTAGTAAGGTAGTAGCACTGTAGAGGCTGGGGTATTAGAGTTAAAAAGTATTTGCAGATTTTGTTTTACATCATTTATCATGATAACTAAACCAGTTTCTATCAAGTTGGTTTCAATATTTTTACCCTGCAGAATCTTACCTTTGGACAGGGAACTGTTTGAGAGTAGAGCTTTGCTCCATTCGATTTTCATGGATCCCTTTTCCAAAAATAGATCACTAGGCCTCTCTTCTGAAGTGACTCAGTGTGGAGTTGAGTCTCTGATCTGTCTGTGAGCAGCTGGGTGCATATAGGGCAGGGAGTTATTTAATGTAGCCCCTTTAGCCATGGTTTCTATAACTCCTACCAAATGGCCTCTTCCTGCCTGGCTCTGAGTGAAAAGACTGGGGGCATGGTGGGGGTATGGGGAACACACCCCCTGATAGGATTCAGCTGTGGCTAATTGTTAATGGGGTTAATGGTGATCATCATAGTACTAGATATAGAATGACCCATCGAGGAAGCAGGAGCAGGGAATCTTACTACCAGTCAGAGCCAGGAGTGGCGTGTGGCACTCGACCTCCAGATCCATGCCCAGTGAACCTCCCTTATCCAGGATACATCTGTGACATGTGAGAAAGGGCAGAGGAACAACAGAACCTGAAGCCAGAGCTGGAGAGCGTAGTGAGCTTCCCAGGCCACAGAGCAAGGAAAGTTGAGTGCTTTGGGGAGAAGACAGATGTGTGAAGTGGGGTGCTTTTGGGCACTTAATTGAGGGAACTGATTCTGTGGCCCTCCAGACAGACCTGCAGTTGAGACTTGGAGCAAAGTGGCATGCCTTTTTGACATCTATGAGCAGCCCTGAAAGAGTTTTGTAATATGTCTTGACATACACCTGTATCCTAAGCATTTCCTGCCACATTTGTGACCAGTTAACTTCCATAAAACTTCAACAACAACAAAACGCCCACATAACTGTGAGCACTGTCTATAAGTTTTGCGACCATTACAATGAATTGTAGCACAAGATTTCTTCAGTCTCACAACTGTGTATTCACTTTTTTAAATATAAATTTCTTTCGTGTGTATGGGCGTGTTTTACTGATTTTGTTTCTCTAGAGAACCCAGACTAACAGAATCATAAGGTGTTAGCTACAATAGCAGAAAACTGAACTTGCTGCCAATTAATCAATTCAAACTCATAGCAATGTTATAGTGCAGGGTAGAATTATTGTACAGCGTTTCTGAGGCTATAAACCTGTGTGGAAGTGCAATGCCTCCTCTTTCTCCCATTGACCCGCCGGTGTGTTTGAACTGCTAATCTCATGGTTAGTGTCTGAATGCTTAAACTGCAATGTTGCCAGGGCTTGTGTCATTTATAATACATATGCATAAATTGGCACATATATAAATTGATATTTGTGTATAGTGCAATTAAACCATTTAATATAAATTTGATTTGTGGTCAATTTTGTCATAGAAGAAAAACAAACTAGCTGATGCTTCTTATACATTTTCCAACTTATTCTGCAAGCAATCAGAAAAGAAGAAAGGGCATGATGTCAGAGAAAAGTGCTTTGGCTTAGAAATAAAGACTTAATTTTAGTCATGGCTCTATATGACCTATGACCAGGAACAAAATATTTCTATTTTTTTATTTCTTTACACTTAACAAATGGGCTTGATATTTTTGTATCAAATACCATTAGTGTTCTTTTAAAAATTACTAGAGTTAATGGCTCTGAAGAAACAAACAAACAAGAAACAAAACAAAGGAATGAAAAGGGACTTAGTAGTGGGTATGAAAACAAAGGAAAGACCAGCAAGGTGAGAATGCTAATGGCCTAACGAAGTCACTGAACTGTTGAACGAAAAATGAGGTAAAATATTTCCCCTGCCCAGTACCCTTTTTCCTTCTCCCCAGCCACGTGTATTTGCTGTGGTGTCAGGAACTCCTAAGGACTCTTGGTGAGCAAAACACCCTTGCTCCCTAGGACATCCTCTGATTTTCTCCACTGCCGCCCCCTTGGACCGTCCAGGCAGACCCTTCGAAACCCACATAGCCATCCAAGCCACAAACCGGAGAGCAAATATTGGTAAGTTTGATTGAAAAAATATATTGTAAAATGCAAACCACAAATGGGGGAAAATAGTTTAAAATACATATAGCATCAGGTGACCTTTAAGCAAACCTGTTATGCATTTGTAGGAAAGATGTGGATATTCCGATAAGAAAAGGCAAGAAAGAACACGACAATTCACAACCTAGTACAAAGGCCAAAATGGCCTGAGAAATGGGTTGGAAAATATCAATGAATAAAAGAGCAGATTAAAATACCATTGTATTTCTTTTCTCTTTTAGATTTCACTCATTTCAAACAGTATGAATGCCTTGTGTGCAGAATTTCTGTGTGAAAGAGTGAGAATAAACAAATAAGCATTCCGGAGCACTTATCAATCAAGGTGTATCAAAATGTACATATTCTGTGTTTTACAAAATATCATAGTACTCTATATTTTGCAATACAGCTTAAGGAAATAAAGAAAATAAACAAAAAATAAATCTGTAAGAATATTCTCTGCAATATATTGTATGACAAAAAGTACTGCAAATATATTAGATGTCTCAAAGATATAGAATCAAAAACATTTTTAACATCTCTGAGATTAAGAATAAAAAAAGTTAATAAGGCTCTGTGTAGCCCTGTCTGGGATCTTAAATGAAATGTTTCTACTTTTGACTTGTTTGCGTTTATCACATGAACTCAAAGACTCAGTCTTCAACACCGTTAAAGCTTTTTTGAGAATCATGACTTCATGAACATAATAAAAAACCCCAAAAACTCTCCCATTATTAGATTTAAAATTAAAAGGTGAGTAGAAAAAAATCGGAAGGCTAAAAATATCCTATAAGTTACATGCATAGTGACGTGCTATTTTGGTTACATCTGCATAACTAACAGCTCATCTCTCTGTCTTCTGCTAATTTGGTATGCGCAGCTACCATACCCTTGTAATGCTTCACAAGTGTTTTTCCACAAGCAAGGCCTTTTCCCAGAGGCAAAACGTGTAGGATTATGTACTATTCTAGAAAGTATAAGCCCAACATTTAAATTGCAAAACCAGTAGAAAGCTAAGTACTTTCAAATCCACTGAAAATCCAATATGTGAAAAGAATGTAATGGGGGTCATATTTAACCTTCTCTAACTTCACAGGGGAAAAGGAAGTCACCATAGTTGGTGTCAGTCCCTTATGACACTGAGGTCAGACATGACCCCCCTACCAACCTTCCTACAATTGTTCCTTCCTAGCTCTCTCTGCTCTTTGAGAGTTGAGTTCAATGCTGCAGTGCAGTGACCACACAGAACTCAGGCAACTCACGATTGTGGGGTTAATGAGGGACGTGAACAGGTTACAAAGGTTCAGGAGACACTTGTTCAGACAAGACAGCTTCCCCTCATTCCTCCTGCAGGTGCTGGCCTCTCAGGCACTCTGCCTGTTGACATCGGCCCTGCTATGTTACAAAGTGCTTTTAGGCCACAGAGCACACTAGTCCCTACATTGCCTTCAAGTGCTCAGCTCTAGCTCCTTGGGTCAGCACACCTCGCTCCCCCAAGTAAGTGGCCACTCTACAAACCAGCCTCCAGTCTGAGGGAATGCAGCTACTTGCTGTATGGGGAAGGAAATGCTCTGCCTCATGGTTCTGCTGCTGCTGCCCTTCTCTGTTGCTCCTCTAGTGTCACAGCTGTCTCCTGGAGCTGAGGTTCAAGGTAGAGTTCAGGGTCCAAAGGAGCTCAGGGTACAAGCTCCATTCCTGTTTGTTTTCTCTTGCTGGTAATACATCCTCTTCCTGCTTCTGAGATGGCTCATTCTACACCCAATAGGATAGTCAACCTGACCCCTTCCTGTGTTAGGTAGAGTGCCAAGCTTTTCCAATCACCATTCGCCTCATTAACAACTGAACCACATAATAGTGTCAGTATCTTCCTCACCTTCACTTACCCCGACTCATCAGAAAACAGTCATTTGTTAGGCTGTGACTTGTAGAGCCACAGAAATAGGTCACTGCTCAGTAATATGTAAGAAGTGTTCTGGTAGACACATGCCAGATTTAATGTGTTTCATATATAAAAGAAACAGAAAAATATGAAATGTTTATAATAAATACTTTATTCCTAATCATTAAGTAAAAGAAAAAATATACAAGAAGCAATTGTAACTTTATATGCAATGTGAAATACATGAACTTCATTAAACTGAAACTAATGTGAAACCAATTGAATTATTTACATTTGATGTCTTTTTTCACAGAAAATCACTGATGATTTTCCAAACCAATCAGACTCTGAGATATTCATCATACTAAAAAATTCAAATCCTTGGGTTGTTTTAAACTAAGAGTGGAGACTCTATTATAAAGCAGTTTTTCATTTTAAACAGAATCATACACTGGGGCATATCATTTATGTTTGGAGAAGTTAAAACCATTCATGTAAGGTTCCCTCTGTCATCTGTCAGGAAGTTCCAGTTGTTAAATCCCTTTTTCTTTTTTGAGATTTTGAACAATCTAGAGAAGTTCTATATTCAAGTTTAAGTTACTTTTAAAAGGCACCATTTTTGTTTGCTTGCACATAAAAAGGGTTTTCTGACTCTAAATATCCATTTTCAACATAAAAAGAAAAGACAAGGAAATGTAATTTTTCACAAAGAATAAAGATGGACGTTGTCTTAAGGTCTTCATATAGTCTGCAATTCTTAGTCTCTATTTTTATTAATAATGGTTCTAATTTTACTTTTAATGTAAATTTATGCTAATTACAGACAAACAAAAACATAAAGGCTAAAATTGCCTTTTTAGTTTTCGTGTTTTCTTTTTCTCTGAATTATATGATTGACACTTTCTTTTGCTATTGTACATCTCACTAAATGCAAATTGACATTGCAGATGCAGGGATTTTTGACTTTTAAAAATAACTTTAACCAAATAATATGCAGCCTTAAAGAGTTTTTGTTATGATTGCCTAAAATTTTATACTGTACAAAATCATCAACAACTATCATCACCTTTTTCCAATATGCCTTTTTTTAAAACTGAGAGGCCTGACAGGAGGAGAACTATTTTATCAAGTACGCAGACCATATTGATAGCTAAATGGGGTGTTATGTCCTATGAGAATGAATTCAAGAGACTGACATTTTGCCCTAATAATTGGAGGAAACTGCTATCTAATTCTTCCCTAAAATGTACAGCACATAAAAGGAATAAAGGAAAGGGAGGAGACAGGGAAGGAGCAGGAGAGAAAGACTTAAAAGTAGGAGAGAGACAAAAGAGAGAGAAATGGAGGAGCGGGAAAAGGGGGAGAGAAGGTGAGATGAGACTTGAAAGAAGGAAAGAGAGATGAGTAATTATGAAATGGAGATAAAATATACATACACAAAGTAGAAAATAAAATTTATTCTTATTAAACAAAATTCAAGACATTTCGTTGTTTTAAAAATCCCACACCCATTGCCATTCTGTTGACAGTGACCCGTAGGGGTCCTACTATGTAACCAAGGAGAATGGTCCCTTGGGGTTCTGGGATTTTAAAGGATTATAGGAGCAGAAAATGTTTCTCCCTCATAACAACTGGTGGGCTTGAACCTCTCACCGTGTTGTTTGCAGTTCAATCTGTAACCCATTACACTATCACCAGGTCTTCTTCTTTAAATAACAGTTGCACGCAATTATGTTCAACTCCTGGCCAGCTAGTCTGTGCTGTAAAGTACCCAGAAACCCTTTCCTCATGTTTGTTTTCTTTCAACCAACCCGAAGCACAACCGAATGGATTAAACTGCTAAGTTGGTACAAAAAGAGGAAAATTATAGCCAAAGTAAAATGAACCTTAGACTGTAAGATATAGAACTATATGTTTATTCGCATTTTAAGGCTTTTTGTGATATGAAATATTTTCTTGTTCCAACTCATGATCCTCCATTAAATTAATTTATTTTCCACAGTATATTTCTCATTATTTTCTTTATAATTTAGGAGTGTGTACTTTTGTTCTTGGATTCCCTCAATATCATTTTTGCTTCCCATTAAAGAGCCAAAGAAACAGAACGTATTAAAACAATTTTAAACCATGTTTTTATTAAATCATGAGATACTTATTACTGATGTACATGTGTGTTTAAAAGATAAATATTCAGAATAATATTATTTTAAAATAATAAAACCAAAATATTAGCTTGAGTTTAGAAATTCATCTTTTAGGTAAGTATTCCTCCTTTTTGATTGCAGAATATTTAGGGTAGTTTAATACTTACACCTAAACAAAACCTAAACCTAACCACCTGATAACTGTCCACCAAAAAGGGCATGATAATAACTGAAGTTGCATGGTACTTCATAGGCCATAAGAGTTTTGCCATTGTCTACCAGAGCTTACTAGTATGTTTAAACATGAATATCATGAGTTGTGAAATGAACCTAGGATGTCAGATGTGTCTTTGGGGCTTTAGGACCTTTAAGGACAAGTGTGACAGATGTAATTCACATTGTCTAGATGTCATATTGATATTGTGCGCCATGGATTCTGGTTCATGGTGGCATATTGTAATAGAGTAGAGTCACTGCATGGGATTCCTTGGGCTATTATCTGGACTGCCATAAGACACTCTGGTCACAAATCTGGTTTTGGAGTTTTATACAAACATTAATTAATTAAGAGAAAAGCTATTAATCATGATGGGCACGGTGGGTTAAGTGTTGGGCTTCTAAGCAACAGAGAGGCAGCTGGACTCACTAGAAGTTCCATGGGAGAAAGTTGAGGCCATCTTCATCGGTAAAGATTTACAGCCTGGCGAGCAAATAGTATAAGGCTCCTCTATCCGGAGAAGCCACTATGAGTTGGAATACATTAGCTAGCAAGCAGTGAGTTTGTTTTGTTTTGGTTTGCTTTTCCAAAATTATAGATATGTATAGATATAGACAGATATGGATATATTGAGTCGGGATTCTTTAGAGGAGGACATCTTAAATTTTTCTACTCACATCTCCTTTTCACCAAGAAATTTGCAACATGGGAAAACACCTCAGGTTTATTAGGTGCCCGATGTTGAATTAATTTTTGTTCATTGCACACTAAGCAAATTCTTATTGTTGCCTTGCCATATTTTTTCACTACCACTGCCACCTCCTTCCTGCACATTGAATTAAATGACTCCCTGCAGGGTCACGAGCCACCATTTAAGAAGCTTTGCTCTAGAGAAGTAAAGCCAGTGATGCTTATGCAAGTATGTATGCAGAGAGAAATTGTATTAAGAAAATGTCACACGGTTATAGAGTGAGAGTCCAAGTCCAGGTAGCTTCCAAGTCTGTGAATCATATGTTAAGCTGGAGGTTTCTACTGACTCAGAGAAGCTGTGGCATCTGAGGAACTTGAGATCAGCCAAAGGGCCACAGGCCAGGTGGCAGGCATCTGATGACTCCCAGGATTGGCAGTCAGCATGACAGGCTAAAGTCCAAAAGACCAGACGTAGATGAGTCAGATACAGGAACCAAATCCAGCAAAATATAAACACCTTGTTCCACAGCATTCACTTATGTAGGAAGCAGACCATGTCCCCAAGGCAATCAATTGCATCAGGGGTGTGACATAAATAAGAGTGTTGGCCAAATAAATGGAAGATATTGAAAGTGTTTAAATGAGAACTGATAGGAAGAGATGTTCAAAAAGATAAATGAACCTTAACTTGGCATTAATGAAAAGGATAGAAATAAGGATGCGCAGATTGTTATTTTGTCATATCTGTGGATTATCAAGGGCTCATGAGGGAGGGGGGAGCGGGGAGGGAGGGAAATATAAAAGTGGACCTGATGCAGAGGGCTTAAGTGGAGAGCAAATGCTTTGAGAGTGATTAGGGCAAAGAATGTACGGATGTGCTTTATACAATTGATGTATGTATATGTGTGGATTGAGATATGAGTTGTATGAGCCCCTAATAAAATATAAAAAGAAAGAAATAGGGATGCGCATGGCAGAGAGAAGGGCAAAATATATATATATATATGCAATCATATATATATATTTGATTTCATGATGATAGAAACCATTTAAGCTGGTGAGTCTAATTAGGAAAGATGTATTCATATTTATGATTTAATGGCAAATAAGGAATAGTTAAGGAGAATGTATGAGCATGTCATATGGATATTGAAGGAGATGAATATTAAGATGGCTCTTGGGATGCTTGTTTTGTTCATTGAGAGAGACAGTAGACAGAATAGCAGGTTTGAAAGATGATAACATGAGAAATTGAGTGTTTGACATTTTGCAGTCAATATCCCTATGAGGTAATCAGAAGCCAGTTGTTATTGTTAGGCGTCCTCAAGTTCATTCCAACGAATAGTGTCCCTATCACCGAAAGAATGAAAGCCTGTCCAGTCCTGCAGCATCCTCACAATGGTTGATATGTTTAGCCCATTGTTGCAGGAATTATGTATGCTAGGATTCAGCCAACTAGCAAAGTTGAGTATTTTGAGGAATGGATAATCATAAGATCAATTAGCATGTTAAAGATCATTTGCCAAAAGTAGTGTAAAATAATTCTATAAAAACAAAAACTTTTAAAAGTTTCTGTTTTGTTTTGATGATCATTAGGGAGAATCCCAGAAATGTAATGCTTCCTTGATTTATATGCACCTCAGAAATCTTGTCATAGTTTAGGAGGGAAATTTTTGTACAAAGTTAGTTTTTTATAAAAATTGGCTCAAAATGTGTCTTTCAAATTTCCAGTTGCACTTACTTTTCCTTTTCCTGGATTACATATAGGAAAAAAAGTACAAGGAAAATGTTAAGCATACTATGCTTCCTTCTAAATACCAAGGGATCTATGGTAGTCGCATCATTTCATGTCAACTTGATATATGAAATTGTAGGGGTAGAGTTTAGCCTGTCAATCAGGTCGCAGACTGATGGCCTTACTTGGAGGCACGCCTGAGAGATATAGCTTTCTGGAGGCCAGCAGTCAGCAGTCTCTCTCTCTCTCTCTCTCTCTCTCTCTCTCTTTTTCTCTCTGCCTTCATCTTCCTGCTTGCTGGCCACTCTGAGACCTGCCAGAATCCTGCTATGTTACTGCCACCATTAGATCCACACAACTTTGCACACACCAGCCTGTGATATTCCTGTATTCTGCATCATTGCGTGGATTGCCTGAGTCTGAGGAGGGGCTTATTGACTATTATTGGAATTATGGACTTGAGTTGCACTGGTTGTTGTGTTTTCTTGATACATAAGTATGTCTTGACATAAAGGTCTCTCTTATACATATACAAATGTCTCTGGATTTGTTTCTCTAGTCAACCTGATCTTACACAGAGTTTCTTAAGATGTAATCAAATAATGAAAATACCTTCAATACCACCATTTCCATACTCTCTTAGAAACATGAACAGGTATATAAGTAGCAAAGAAAAGGTGATTTCTCCACTGATTCTCCATTACTCAAGTCTAGAAATATTTATTTCTTTCTGAATTATACTGATATCAGTATTCTCTTTTATTGACATGGTGTTCTACTTTTTGTTCACCAAACTATGACAGCATATGCTATAAGAATGGGAATATAAAGTTTCCATTGTATATTTTCTGTAAGTGAAAATATCTTTAGTTGCCTGGTGTCTGCTACTCCTTAATAGTATTGTATATTGATGAACACAGAGTTGTTGTCTATTCTCTTACACATTCAATGAAACTTTGATATTTCAATGATCAAACTTAGTATCCATGACCAATTTTGGACAATTGCTAGAAAGAGTCAAATAAAGAAAGTGCTCTTGGTATAATGAGCCCTGGCAGAGTGCAAGAAGGCACCAGAACATTAGGCAAATTCCACGGAGGGGTGTAAGAGAGGCTATTCCAGTACAGACTCCACTTTTAAGATAATCTGTCTGGAGACAATCAGAAGGAGATTCTGAGTAAATTACCCAGCGCTGTCTTCCATTAGTAAACCCAGAGAAGAAACTATAAGGGAAAGTGGATCCCAGGAGCTTCCTTTACATGCTCTGTGACCTGGGATAAATAGTCACCCTATGACAACTATTCTGAACGTCTTCCTCCTCAAAAAACTCACTGCCTTTGAGTAAATTCCAAATCAAAGCAACGTTACAGGGCAGAGGAAACCTGCTCCTAGGAATTTCCCAGACTATTGCTATTTTTTACTGGAGTAGAAACCCTCTTTTTTTTTTTCCCAAGGGGCTGCTGGTGGTTTTGAACAGCTGGCCCTGCATTTTTTGCTGCCTAAACATCCTATGTTGTTATGGCCGTTACTTGTCGTCAGTCCGTTGGGGCTCTTCTGGACCCCATGTGTGCCCAGGGGAACCCAAGGCTGTGCCCTTCAGTAGTAGATCACCAGGCCTGTTTTTTTGAGGTGCCTCTGGTGGGATTGAATTATTACCCTTTGGAAAATACTTGGACACTTAACCATTTGTAGCTTTCCAGGGCTTCTAGGAACCCCCTTTCTAGCATTAATGTTCTATATAGATAATTTCCACCCTATCGTGACACCCTACCACAGATTCTTGTCAGCTAACCCAAGAAATTTCCAAGTTAAGGACTTCCAGACCCCTCTCTTAGATCACCTTTCTCCTCTTCTCCCATCAGGTTTGTAAGCTACTGATGATTGTGAAGAGACCTGCCAGTATAATGTGTAATATGTTGAATGCACGGAAAGAGTTATTGCCTTTCTGTGAGTAAGGAAGCACCTGGCAGCAATGTGTGCGGCAGTCTGGTGGCACTAAGAATTAGGTACTGGGTTGCTAGCCCCAAGGGTGCGGTTCAAACCCATTAGCCATTCCACCCAGAAAGAAGAAACAGGCTGTTCCTGTACAGACTTACAGACTCAAGTCACTGTGAGTCAAAATGGACTTGATGCCAGTAGCCTGTTTGGTTTATTTCCTGGACTACGTACTTGTTTATTTATTATAAATTGTAAAACTTCCTACCTATTGGGAATGAAGTCAAATGGACAAGTAACCTTAATAGGACTCTCTATATTTATAAATCTATAAGAGAAATAACCCCTACCCAGGTTAATGCAAGTTTGTTTCTTGGGTTTTAAATTATTGCTTTTAACTATTTTATTGCCTACCATACACCAGGCGTTAAGCCAGAACTTGGCTGTGACTCTGATGAAAAAGATGAAATAGGCTCTTGCTCTCATGCAGTGTACAGTCTACAGACAATAATCAAAAGGCATCCAATTGATGAAACACATGTGACAAGTAGTGTACAAAATAGATAGGATCCCTTCTCATTAAAAAAAAGTATACTGGTTTTCAAAAGTGACCTAATTTGTTCATTTTTTTCCTCCCACTGCTTGTGATGTAACTGAAGCGCCTCTCTTCAGGTGCTGGAGTTACTTCCCTCTTCCCTTCAATTTGGCCTGTCTTTGTGATTTCTGTGGACCCATGCACTGCAGTGGAGAGAGAGCGTGCGTCCTTTGCATGGGGCCTTCAGAAGCGTTGAATGCTCTCTGTCTCTTTCTGTCCTATAGATTAAATCCGTTCCTCATGTACGCAAGTTGGTTTAGCCTTCCGCATTGTGAGAAACTACAGGGGCCAGAAACCAGTCTTCTTCCTGGAGTCACTTTGGGCAAACAGAAAAAGCTCTCAAGGACACCAAGTGGATGAGTGGACTCTAGACCTGCAGGTAGGTGCATGATGACCCAGGGCAAACAGAAACTCACCTAGCTGAGTCCAGTCAAAATCTGACCGGAAATTGTTGACTTAAAATTATTTGAGCTAAAATATAATCTTCTGAACCATCATTAAGGGGATCATTATGAAGCAAGCCAAATACAACCAGCTAGACGTAGAATACTTTAAGAAAGACGTGTAAAGTGTGACCTCAAGGATGAGAATGAGTCTGTCATGTACAGGGTGCTTGAAGGAGCATACCAACAGATCACAACCTGTGCCAAAGCCTGTTGACTGCATTAAGCTGGTGCCTTGTTAAACTCAAAGAAGGACCCTGTGGATGAAATATTGTTTTATGTAAAAGAATTGCCTGAAATTAGAGATGTAAACAAGGACCATGATAGGCGAAGTCTCATGAGTCATGTGCTCCAGTAGCCTTTTAATCCTAATGCCAAGGAAACAATAGTGAATGATTATGAACAGGGAATCAGCTGGTAACTTTTCATCTCAATTGGGTCATTCATGTATCTGCAGTTTATGCTAATTTATTTAGATTATCATAACAACCAAATCATCCTTCTCACTGGTCTCCCAAACAGTATGAAATTCTTTCAGTGTGCCTATGAAAAACTAGGATGATGTAAAAGTCTTTAAAATCTAATGCTGATTAAAATGAAAATATATAAAAATTTTAACCATATACCTGCGAGAAAACAGTAAAATGTGTAAGCTAACACCAATAATATAGATACTTACACCTCCCAAAGTCAAGTAACATCAATTTCTGAAACCTGATGCCTTAGTGTAGTTATATCAACCATTTCAGTTCAAATGCCAACCAGGGACCCCTTTTCTGCCTCCTACTTCTTTCTCTCTGCTTATTCTTTGTGTTTATAACAGATCATTCAGAAACATTTTTATAGTTCTGACTTTCTGATAGACACTAAACAGAATAATGCTGTATTATCCTGACAGAGTAGGAGTTCATGCTGGCCTATGGGACATGAAATTCTCATGAAAGGGAGAATAAAATAAAGAGAGGATACTTGCTTTTGTCACCCAGAACACCGTGTCACTTTCCTTCCTCCAGAGTCCTTTAGTTACATCTCATTCAACTGTGGACAATAGACAGATAGCAGATAATCCAATCATTTTAGAAAGGAATCATTTGCCATGACATCTCAGGTTACAGAAGTGTTTTTATCTCTTAAATGCAGGTGCTAAACCAAAGAAAGTTAACTACTTTCATGTCATGATATTGAAAAAAAAAGTAAGACGGCATGTCTTTCTATTTAGAATCCAGAGTAGCCCAAGGAGCATGAGGCTAAGAAACTACAAGTTATGAGAAAATTTATTTCATCTCTCTTCCCATCCCTATACAGATTTGTATTTCTCCTCTTTTATGTATATAGTGTGCTTATGCCAGATTGTCTTTTTGAGACCAATAACCGCTTTATAATGAAGATTATATTAATCCTGAAAACATAACATGTAAAACTCACAATCTGAAGATTTCATATGTATAAAAGGTCACTCATGTATATAATATATGTATATGTATAAAATAATATGTATAAAAGGTCTATCATTCCAGTAGTTATATTGCATATTATTATTAAGTAGAATCCACAGAATTTGTCTAGTATTCTTTCCTTTCTTAAAATATTATACAAGTCAGTCTATCATTTAAATCTTTTACAAAATGGGACTCTGGGTATAATTAGAAGAAAATACCGATAAAATCATTCACTAATATTTTTATTGCATGATCATCAATCACACTTGATACATTTAATACCCTGACATTAAGATTAAATAGGGGATAGTCATTTGAAATGCAGATCCCTCTTTTCATAAGATGTTTTCAAAAAGTAAAGTTAAAAGGAAAGAAAAAAGAAATCTCTACTAGAATGAGAACATAGTGTACAGATCCTCAGCCATGTTTGTAATATTTATTATGCACTATTGAGTTTAGTAGTAGAAGTATTCTCTCAGTGTTGAAACAGCTTGAAGCCAATAATATGCACCTACTATGTTATGCAGCCCGACCTAAAGGCATTTAGACATTAACTTAGACACTATACCCTTGATTAATATACTATTCCTTCCTACTCTACCTATCATCATAAAATATTCATAATGTATCTTGAAGCATATGTGAGTTCACTTTATAAAATATAGACATGTCCATTTATTAAAGAGGAATTTAATTATTTTGTTGGATTTTCATGATAATTTCAACTGTCCCAGTAAATGTCTTTCCTACCAAGAGAGATGATTCTTTGCTTTTTTAAAAAAATTTAAATTAAAAGCGTATCTTAAAATTACATTTTAAATTGCCTATTAAGTAAAATATAACATATGATAGAATTTTGTTTTTGGTCAACATATTTTTTTTGCAAATGGAAAATAAAACGTTAAGTTTGGTGGTTGGGGGTTTTGTTTTTTGAATTCAGGAGGTTTCCCTTCACTTGTAATATGTGTTAATATATCTCTGTAACACATAGGATTATAGTATAGTTTCCTACCCACCTAAATAACTATAGTTTATCCTTTGGAATAAATATTCTTTGGAAATCCTTAGGAAATGGGTATTCTTTTAGAATGGGTATAATTTGGAAGTACTTCTGAGGAATTGTCAAAGAGCCTTTGTCAGATTTCGTCACACCCTATTTGTTGATGGTTTAGGTAAAATAAGAGAAATAAGTGATTAAAAATAAATGTCATTAGTCTCTGAGTTACGAAATCTTCATAGATACCCCAAAGAGGTTTGTTACTCTTTGATAAGTAATATAAAACCAGAAAGTATTAGCCTTCTTTTCACAATAAGTGGTCATGACTGTGTAGAGTATGACACCTTTATAGCTGCATATAATTTATGCATTATACGTGTATACAGAGAGCAAAATGAATAAAAGGTCTACTCCACAATTTGCTGAGATGAGTAATCATATTCAATTAATCAAGGTGAAGGACTCAGATTTTATATACATTAGCTGCAATACTGAATATAATTTGACTTAACACTGAAACTCAACTACAGGAAAATAATCAACTTCATTTGTTAATTAATAGCTCCCATTAGATCATTATTCTGGTTCCTCTATGTGTTTATGTGCATGGTCTTTATTCGTTCTTCCTGATATGTGTGTTTTATAAACTCACAGCATGATACTTTTCTGATTCCCAGATAACATTGCCATAGCAATTTCTTGAAAAGCCTATCAACTTCAGGAACTAACAAACAACACACAGTGCCCCATTTCATAGTGTGGAGAGGGTTACCTAACACATTTTTCTTTGATGGATACACCAGAAAAAAGCCCAATGCAGCAAAATTATCCAGAAATTTAACATTCTAGCCTTGGTGACATAGTGTGTCGTGTGTTGGGTTGTAACCACAAGGTCACCAGTTATACTGCACAGCTGCACAGGAGGAAGATGAAGCTTTCGACTCTTACAGAAACCTACAGTGGTGTTCTATCCTAGCAGGTCCCTATGAGTCAGAATCGACTCCATGGCAACGGGAATCATGAGGGCGTAGCACTGGTCAGTGCTGCTCTTGGTTTCATATGTTGTAAAATATGAATTAGCTCTCAAAGAAAACCACCCAGATACTTAAATTGATCAAGCTTACTTTAACAGCTTTTAAAAGTTTATGTTTAAGGGATTGAAGTAAGGGGAAAAGTCATTTTGCAGAGGGCAATGAGCTTAAAGCAGAGTTGACCAAGTGTTGTCTCTCTAGTCCTGGAACTACATTATCAGAAATCATTCCAAAGCAAGGTTGTGAAGTAGATAGTCAAATGTATAACAGACTCCAGATAGTCACACAATATATTTTAGCTGTTTTTGGAAGTAGACACATCTATTCCACAGATGTATATTTTGACACTTAACTAAATATTTATGTTAAGTGCCTTGCACAGTATTTGCTCTATTTCTCACATATTTATAATTTCAGAATATTTTATTTTTATATTAAATTTTAGGGACTATCTGAATCTGAAATATGAAAATAAATGTGTCAGCTTTTGAAATGATACAAATTTTATTTAAAATTCCTACAATTCTTTAAAATAAAATATTTTTTGCTGTTATTGCAAAACTGTACATAAAACAGACCATCATTTCCTTTTATTCTTCAGTACCTCAAGTGTCTTTTTTGCCTTGGCCAACCTGTGCTGGCATGCCCTTGTAGAGTGCCGTTCCCAAGGGACTGGACTATTAAGTGAAAGGTCAGAGGCTTAAACTCACCAAGTGCTCCTAGTAAGAAATATGAGGCTCTTTACTTCCACAAAGATTGACAGTCTCAGAAATCCCGTATAGGGATTCTTGGAGTCAGAATTAACTCAAGGTCAGTGCATTTGGTTTTGAATTGGTACTTCCTAGTTAGTCACTTTCCCTTCCTCACCCTGCCATCTCTGGAAACCTTCAGGATGTTTCTTTTGTGGAAATAAATTTATATATATATATATGATCAGAATTGCTTTATATGTATGAGTGTAATGCATACACACATAGAAGTAATGCAAACATATGTGTGTGTATGTGTGTATATATAAAATGCAAATCTGATCCTGAGTCATCAACATTCTTTAATGAGAAAATTTTAAACTTTATATTAAAACTAATCATAAACTTTGTAATAAATATATACATAGAACAGAAACAAAATAGGATGACTCATACTTCTTGAACTCAAAATGTTCTCTACAACCACAGTAGTCAAAGCAACCTAGGACTGGTATAATAACAAAAACATAAAGAAAAGTAATAGAAGTTAGAGCCCAGAAATAAATGCATCCATTTATGGAAAGCTGATCTTGAATCAAATTGTGAAATCCACTAATTAGGGAAACGATAGTCTCTTTAACAAATGGTGCTGGTCCTCCCTCCCCATCCTCCTGCTCTCTGCACCGACCTGGCTGCTGAGATCATGGCCATCTCAGAGGAGAGATTGCTGCCATAAGATGTGTTTGACTCCTTTACTTTACTTGCTCTCCAATCTCTCCTACTCTCTTGGTCTTTGCTATGATCTTTATATATTAATATCGTACAAGTGCTCCTACAAGCCCCATACTATTCTGAGAGGCTGGCTACTCTAACACTGGTGAAAGTGCATACCACTTTGTAAAAAATGAAACAGGATGCACAACTCACACTACATTTGAAAACAAACGCAATTTGGGTCAAAAGACCTACAACTATAAAAATTATGAGAGAGAAAGAAACCCTCAACAGAGAAGTAGAATGCCAAAGAGCATCATTCTGTTTCAAACAGTCACACGAGGCCTCATTCCGACACCTGTATATATGTTTCCTTGGAGGGAAAAAATAAACCTCCCAGAGGCAGAGATGCATACGTAGCCCAGAGTGACAAAAGGGCTCAGTTGAGGGCTTCGGAGGTCTCTAGGACCAAGGATGGGGAGTCAGGCCTACAATCTCTTCCCTGGATTTCATTGCATCCAGTAATTCCCAGGGAGGGTGTATACCCTGGGCTGAAGCCACCCCCTTCCTCTTTCCTTCAGTCTGTGGGTTTGAAAGAGAGAACATGAGCAATGAATCCGCCCCAGACGACTTGTCTTCTTGGATGGCCGAGTTCTGTCAATTATCTTCATAACTTTCTGAATGTCAGGTTCCCCCGCCTGCGATTCTGACATGATCTCTTAGTCCAATAATTACACTCAATGGATTTGTGGTAAGGCACCATCACCACTGTTATTTCAGAATTTCAACTTTTTCTGATAAATTCAGTGAGGACATTTGTGTAACATCATCTGTTGCCATTAGTCCTGGTTTCCAAGAAAACAGATACAATTGAACTTCTCATGATAAATACTTAATTCCTCAGAAAGACATTTCTTATTCACTGGTAATTGGAATGTCTTGTGGGACCTCCTGGAGAACACTGTCTTAATGCCGTATTTTATTTCAATCTCCCACTGGCTCCAGAGAAGTTACTGTAAAACGGGCTCCATAGAGTTTGTGATTATCTATGAACTTTTGAAGTCTCCTTATATTTCTACCTTATTTAATGTAAATCTTTGCTTTTCTGAAGCTTCTAAGAGCCATTTCAATGATGTTTTGAAATCATCTTCTGTGGCATTTACTAAGTTTTAAACTCTGTATTCCAAGAGTGTTCTTATATCAATATATTTTTCCTCGCACAATGTTATGTACTATGCTCCCTTGAGGTAGAACACTCAGAAACCAGTTCATACGTATGCTTTGCAGTTCTTAGAGTACCTCTGAGATACAGCTTCCATTTACTGATGTGGAGCTTAAGAAGATATGAGATTAAGAATCCTGTGGAGAAGTCATATCACCTGGCAAGAAAGCTGAATCACTATTATCTGCACACAAGAGAAAGATAGTGGCCCTTTAACTATGGAGCTTGAGAATCTTCTATTTCCAGAGCTCCTAGGCACAGAAATCCACGATTCCCAAGTTCACCAGCCTCAATCCATGTGCTACTTTCCCATTCCATCTTAATCAGGGTCCTGTTGTTGGCTGGCATAACAGATATGCCCAGCTTGAGAATTTAATTTTCTTATTTATGAGCTTTGTTACTTTTATAACAATTCTGAGTTTAATCTTCATCTTTCTCTACCTGTATACTGATGGAGATGATAACCCCTTTTACAAGGTGCATTTATTGATAATACATTCACTTTATTGTTCTAGTGCATCATTTGCTCCTACAACTACTCAATTTTATCACTCTTATAATTCCTTTTTTCCCCCGTATTTCTTATGTCTCTTGTTCTTTATACTTATTTGTGTATTGTTTTCAACTGGTATACCAATGTATTGATGTACAGATGAAATTTTAACAATTATATGCTAACATTTACAAAAGCTATCTGTGTTGTCAGGATTTATGGCGCTGGAGAGAGAGATAAAAGAAAGATAGTAGAAATGGACATTTTTGGATTTGATGCAGTTGCAGAAAGGACCTCCATCAACTATAGAGTAATCTGAATCTAAGATGGTCATCTACAGTGTCCGTACTGGACATGAAATGGAGCGTAGCATTCAGTATCATTGAAAAGCATAACTTAATAAAGGAAAGGATAAAGTTCCAATGCCATCAACTTTGTACCTGCAATGCAGACTAACTTTCTAATGACTGATATTCTATGTTTCTATAAAATTGAAGGCAATATGAACTTAAAGATAACGCATAGTTATAAACATTCACAAAAAGCATACCTGTGCAAATAACCTAAAGCCAATCAAATAGCTTCCTACTCATAAAGATTCTATATAGGATTTTGAAATCATAAGATTTTTCAGGAGCAAATTGCCTCATTTTTCTTTCCTTTGGAGCAACTAGTAGGTCCTAACTCTTACCCTGGGCAGAGATCATGTCAGTGCTTGTTGCTATTGGGTTGGCTTTGAACAATAGGAACCGATGCACAACAGGACAAACACTGCACGGTTCTGCAGCATCCTCACAATTATCCCTGTGCCGGAGCCTGTGGCTGTAACCAATGTATCAATCCAACTCATCAAGGGCCTTCCTCCTTTTTCTGCCCACCCCCACTTTACCTATCAGGATGTCCTTTCTCCAGGGACTGGTCTCTCCTAATAATATGTCCAAAGTCTGTAAGGTAAGTCTTGTAGTCCTTGACTCTAGGGAGCACCCTGGCCTTACTTCTTTCAACCCAGATCCGTTTGTCTTTTTCGCAGTCTGGGGGACTTTCAATATTCTCCTTCAGCACCACAATTCATATGTGCAGATTATTCTTCAAACTTTCCTTATTCAAGGTCCAACTTTCTCGTGCATATGAGGCAATGAATAATACCATGGCTTGGGTCAGGTGCCCCTTAGCCCTTAAAGTAACATCTCTGCTTTTCAACATTCTTTTTTTAAATCATTTTATTAGGGACTCATACAGCTCTTATCACAATCCATGCATATATCCATTGTGTAAAGCACATTTATGCATTCATTGCCCACATTATTCTCAAAACATTTGCTCTCCACCTAAGCCTCATTTTTTGGTATCAGCTCCCTCCCCACTCCCCCTTGCCTCATGAAGCCTTGATAATTGATAAATGATTATTTTGTCACGTCTTGCCCTGTCCGAGGACTTGTGCAGCAGATTCACTCCAGGCAAAGCTTCCTTTGACCCCTGACTGCTGCTTCCATGAGCACTGATTGTGGATCCAAGCAAAGCAAAATCCTCGACAACTTCAGCCTATATGTTAAGATATCTATGGAAGTATAATATAAAAATGGAGATTTTGCTGGGAGATTATTTTATACAAATACTATGAAGCTGCTCTAAAACTTATGTATCTCTTTTAATTTAATGTACACACATGATGAAGTAAAAGCGTTAAAAGAAAAATTTGTAAGACAGGTTGATAAGTCAGTGTAAAGGATTGTAATGAAATGCGAAGATTGGAGGTATACAGCCAAAGGAGAAGAGCACGATCAGTGGAGTAGTTACATAATCTGATGTCAATTTTGGACTTGAGAGGATGAAGAGTGAAGGGGTGGAGTCTAGTCTGTTAATTGTATCATAGATAATGAGGCCTTATTGTGGGCATGGCTTTCTCCTGAGAATTCTGGGAAATCTGATTTTTCCTTCTTGGAGGTGGGAGAGATTCTCTGCTCACTCCCTGAGAGAAACTCTACTGACAAGACGCATGGTGCTAAACCCCGGAAGCTGAAAGAGCCACATGGACCTACCCTGATGCAACCAGACCTCTGCAGGCAGAGAAGCCATGTAGAGGCCCCTGCCAGCACTGAGATGCTTACAATGCCACTGGATCCACAAAACTTGCCTGTGATCCTTCTGCATTTGGCATCATTGCATGTATTTCGTGAGTCTGGAGAGGACTTTATAGATTGGTTTCAGACCAATTGGCTAGTATCAGACTTATGGATTTGATCTGGTCTGGGCTTGGACATTTTCTCAATATTCAATTGCTCTTGTATATAAACCTCTTTCTTATTTAATATGAGTCTTACTGGATTTGTTTCTCTAGTCTACCCAGACTCACACATCATGGTACCTTGGGAGTGGGGTACCAGAGAAACAAATCATAAAGATGGAGAGCAGATGTTTTGACTTCTGCATCATGATAGTGCTTCTTCTTTGTCTAGCCAGAAGTCAGATATGTCCATTCAGTTTACTGGGTTGTTTTCTGGAAAGTATATGGGAAGTTAAAGTTTTGATTACTTTGTTTGGTTGTTGCCTTTGGCTATTCCTGTTTGAAATGGTGAAAACGAATGTGATTAATGCATATTTTGAATTTAGGGGGCAAAACTGCTATTTGAATTTCCCAGAGATGCTACTAATTGAAAATGGCTGACAGATGGTCAAAATGACTGACAGAAAGCCTGGATCTGGCTTGATACTCTCAGAGACCTAATCCCAGGTTTTTGTATCAACAGAATAGATAAGGATTAGATAAGGATTAAGATAAGATAAATAAGGATTGAACTTGACTGTAAAAATTGAGTTTAGTATCTGATTCTACTTTGTCTATACTGATTTCTTCTGCTTATTATTGTGGCTATAAGGATTTATATAAATATTTTTCAGAAGTATGAAAATAAAGAGCTTGTAAGCCCACTTACCTGAAGCCATTGATTTGATCTTTAGACATGCCTGCAAAGAAAGTTCTGGAAAGATAAGCCCCATCCAGTGCTTTGGAGTACTCAGGATGTTTGTTTTCAAGAGACTTGCCTTGGGGCAAGATTGACAGATTGAAGAAAAAGGAACATTTTGGAATTTTGAAATAAAAAATTTTAAATAGAAGCTGGAAAAAATCTGGAACCATGCAGAAGATGAGAATGAGTTGACTGGTCTTAAGTTCATGACCTAGCACAAAGGGCCCAATTGACCAGAATACATCTATATTTGTGCCCATTTCAAAGAAAGTTAAGCCAACAGAATGCATAAATTATCTAACATTATGATGACTATCACATATAAGTAAAATGTTGCTGAAGATTATCCAAAAACAGTTGCAACAGTCCATTGACATAGAGCTGAAGAAATTCAGGCTGGATTCAGATGAGAATGTGGATTGAAGGACATCAAGTGGCTCTTGGTTGAAAGGCGATAATACTGGAAATATATTTATTTTATTGACCATGCAAAGATATTTTATTGTATGGATCATACCATACTATAGATAAATTTGGGATGAATGAGCATTCCAGAACATGTAATTATGCTCCTTTGGAATTTATGCATTGATCAAGAAGTGGTTATTCAAATAGAACAAAGGAATACTGCAAAGGCTTAAAAACAGCAAAATTGTGCATTTGGATTATATCCTTTAAATATAGTTTTTAAATCTGTATGTTGAGCATAATGCCAAACAATGGATTATATTAAGTAGAATGTAGCATGAAGATTTGAGGAAGGCTCATTAACAAACTTCAATATGTAAATGACACAGCCTTGCTCGCCAAAAGCAGAGAACTTGAAGCACTTAATGAGGAAGGTATGAAGTAAATAGTTCAGCCCAATGTGAAAAAAACAATATCCTCACTACTGGACCAACAGATAGCATCATGATAAGCAGAGAAAATATGGAACATGTCAAGGATTTCATTTACTTGTATCCACATTTGTGTTCATGGAAACAACTTCAAAATTCTAAAGTATGTATTTGGGCAAATCTGTGCAAGACCTCAAAAACTGTTAACGAGCCAACATGCCATTTAGAGGTCTAGGGTGAACCTGACTCTGTCCTGGCATTTTCAGTCACCTAGTATGCATATTAAAGTTGGATAATGAATAAGGGGGACTGGAGAAGAAGCGATGTTTCTACATTATGGTGATGATGAAATGTGGGGGGAAAGGCCAGCCCCCCCACAACTCATCACGGGGTCAGTAAGTGCAATTGTATGCTTGAGTAATATAAAGATTATTATACAGTCATAGAGAGCATGAGAGAGATAGGGAGAGTAAAATAAAGAAGTCAGACGCATTTCATGGTAGCAGCTTACCTCCTGGATGGCCATGATCTTACTAGCCAGGTCTGTGCACAGCATAGGCTGAGCGGAGGTAGGGCGGAGACCCCGGCGGGGCCAACTTTATTGATAACCAAGGCTTATATCTACTTAGGGGGCATGAGTGCAGGTAACCACACACATCACAGGAAGGGGCTGTACAATAGGCATACACATTATAACAGGAAGGGGATAAGCTAGGGGTATACACAAGATGGGAAGGGGAGGGTCTAGCAGTATACATGTGACAAGAGGGGTGGACCCTAGACTCAATATGGCAGCCTAACCTTGGTCACCCTTGGGTAGACTTGACCTCCATGGGCTCTCCTTCAGGGAAACAATCTACTACTATCCTTATAGGAAGGGAGTGGGCCCTACTTGTGGGATAAACAGTGGTGTCTGCTTGCTCTGGATGGCTGATAACCCTTAGGGAGAATAACCTCTAACCTACTTTTATTGACCTCCAAGTGTATAGTCATTAACCACGTGTAGCAAGCATCTAAGTTTGGGGGAGACAACTTGGCAGAAAGCTTTCTGTTTCCCACAGTGAACTATACCACAAGTACCTTGGACTGTCATATCAACAAACATATCTGTTTTGGAGGAAGCACATCTTTATAATTGAGGATAATGAAACTTCCTCTCAGGCCATTTGAATATGTTATGTGAAGGGACTAGTGTCTGGAAAAGGACGTCATTCTTGGTGAAAAACAGAAAGACCCTCAACAAGATTGATGGATACAGTGACCACAACGATGGGATTGCACATACCCAGTGTGCATGTGTCTCAGTACCAGGCACGGCTTTGTTCTCTTGTGCATGGAATCATTATAAGCCAGAGTCAAATTAGTCACCACTAACAACAATGTGTCTCAAGTTATTTAGTAATTAAAAAAATAAACACAAATATCTGTTCTGGAAAACAAATGTTAAGAATTGTCACCTTTGAAGAAGGCGTGCCTTCTAGTCTGCTTAAGAATTCAAAGTTGCTTTGAAAGTGTGAACTATTGTCATTTTGACATGATATCATGTCAACCTATTAGGAATGCTGGCATTTATGAGTCATTAAAGGTTCCTCTCTTTAGGGAATCACTTAGATTCACACCAGGTATCGATCCTGCATGTTGGTATTTTACTAAACTAAAGCTATTAACTTGATCAAAAATATTATGCTTTTATTTGTTAAAATTGAAAATGCAAACTTACATTTGTTTTTAAATTTGAGAAGTTAATTAGTTGTCAGCTATATGTTACACAGTTTGGAAAGATTGTACAAAATAAATGATAGAAATTGCACTTAAAAGGTAAAATTTTGGGGGGTGACTTTTATCCTATTTTGGAAAAAAATAGAAGAAGCATAGGTACTAAAGATGCTTCCAAAGTCTCCATAAGTCACAGCAAAGAACATTCTACCTTTATCTTAAACATGTAAAAGTAGGCGAAGCCGATTCCAAGGAGAGGCTATCGGGTGCATCATGGACTCCCTGAAGCCTCCTTGCAACTTCATCTGCAGAAAACAAGCGTACAGAATGACCGATATTGAGAACGCACATTAATTTATAAGTGTATTTTTTTTTTAAGTTGAGACACTGGGTTGAGTTTAGTTCCAGGACTTAAAGGTATCTAAGGGTCATGTTCTCAAGGGTTCCACCAATCTCTATCATAACTCGTATCTTTATGAGTTTTGTTTTTGTTCCCCATTCTTATCAGGGAGGTTAGCAATGGTAGCCAAGTATCATCTCATTTTTCTACTCTCAGGGCCACACAAGTCATTTGGATGAATTGCTTCTAAGTGTATATGATTGTCTTCATTGTTTTTTGCTCTGGACAGGAAGAAATCAGGGGTTACCCCAAAGTGACACCTTTTCACCAAAACTTAAGACCCAATATTGTCTTTGTGTCTAAATTAAATGACCTTAATACTGACTTCAGAACCAGTGACTTGTTCTTTCATGGTGTTTTATTAAAATCAAGTTTCCATAACTTTGCCTCCTTTATATTCTACTATATCCATGTAGATATTTTTAGCACATATAAATACATTTGTAGAAATATAATCCTTCAAACTTATATATTGATTCAGTTTCATAAATTACAAATTTTGTTTATTTCAATTTCCCTCTCCCATTAAAACAGTCACATAAAGGAATGTGTAATTCAGATGCTTTTGAGTTTTTCCAATAGCGCTGTCCTTGTAAGCTGTGTTCATAATCACAACAGTTTCTGGGTCATTTTTTCCCGAAGCAGGAAACAAAATTTCACAGCCCCACACTGTTCCCTTAAATTGACCATCACAAAATATGAAGCTCGAGTGAAACTCCTTTTACAGAAAAATTCACTGTGACCAGAGAGAACCTTCCCAGGTGAGACCATTGAGTGAACTAACTCAGAGTGAGTTGCTTGATGCTCTCCTAGTGGGAAAAGTGGTTTGTTGTTGCTGTTGTTGTTGTGTGTGTGAGTGTTTTGTTTGGGGGAGTGGCAGTGCCCCTCGTATATATTTTGGACATGTCAGGAAGGCAAGTCCCTAGAGAAGGACATCATGATCAATAAAGTGGAAGGGCGGGGAAGGAGAGGAGGACATTCAAGGAGAATGATTGACACCACGGCTGCCACAATGGGCTCAAACATAGGCACAATTTTGGGGGTGGAGCTGGGCTGGTCAGTGTTTTGTTCTGTTGTGTGTAAGGTTGCTCTGGGTCAATGACTGATGGACCCTAAAAAGAACAAGAAAAACAACATGAATCAGAATTAACTCAATTGCAGCTACCACAAAGCATTCGGTTTAAAATAAATTACTTTGCAGATTTTAAAAATCTATAGTTTAGAAGTTTATTTTATGTCAAAGAAATTTTAGGTGAGCCATTTAGTCTGTCTGGGAAACCATTAATGAAGGACAAGATTTTCAACTTTGGTAAATGTAGTCGTGGTGAAGCTACTACATAAACATTACACAGCTGCGAACTACCACGTTAGAGGATCAAACCCACTAGTTGCTCTGAAGGAGAGATGAGACTATCCACTACCATAAAGCTTTATCAGACTAACAACTTTAATGACAGTGTTGTTGTTTTTCTATAATTTTTTAACATCTTGTTGTTAGATACTGTCAACTCAGTTCCAACTCATAGTGATCCTATATACAACACAATACACCATTTGGCTCTGGCCATCTTCACAGTTGTGAAGATGTTTGAGCTCATTTTTGCTACCATTGTGCCAATCCATCTTGTTGAGGATTTTTTCTCTTTTTCATAGCTTCTCTACCAATCATGATGTCCATTTCCAGGGACTAGTATCTGCTGATAATATGTCCAAGGTATGTAAGATGAAGTCTCACCATCCTTGCCTCAAGGAGCACTCTGATTGTACTTCTTCCACACAGATTTGTTGGTTCTTTTGGCAGTTCATGTTGCTTTTAATATTCTTTGCTAGCAACATAGTTCAAACCCAGCACCTTTTCTTCAGTTTTTCTTATTCTATGTCCAACTTTCACATGTTTTTGAGAGAATTGAAATTACCATTTCTTGAGATCAGATACACCTCAGTCATAGTAATATCTTTGTTCTTCAACACTTTCCAGAAGCATTATGCAATGGATTGACATATGCAATGTGTCATTTGATCTGTGAACTGCTGCTTCCATGAGCATTGATTTTGGATACAAGCAAAACAACTGCAATATTTTTTTCCAATCATCATGATGCTACCTCTTGGTCCAGTTGGGGGGATTTTGATATTCTTTGCATTGAGTTATAATCCATGCTGAAGGCTGCAGTCCTTGATCTCTGTCAGCAAGTGCTTCAAGTCTTTCTCAATTTCAGCAAGCATAGCTTTGTCACCGCATATTGAAAACTATTAATAAGCCTTCTTCCAATCCTGCTGCCACCGTCTTCTTCACATAAGCCAGATTCTCTGATCTTGTGCTCAGCATACAGTTTAATAAGCATGGTGAGAGGATACAACCATCACACACACCTTTCCTGATTCTAAACCATGCAGTATTCAAGTGTTCTGTTCACACAACTGCCTCTTGATGCATGAACATGTTCCTGATGAACACAAGTAAGTATTCTGGAATTCCCATTCTTCTCAAGGCTATCCATAGTTTATGATGATGTACATCATTGAACTTCTTTGCATAATCAATAAAACACTAGTAAACATATTTTTGGTATTCTTTGCATTTAACCAAGATCTACCTGACATCAGCAATGATAGCCCTTGTTTTGCATCTTCTTCTGAGTTTTTAACTCCTTTAACCTGAGTTTCCGATTATCTGCCTCGAGTTTTTCGTGAGGCACACACTCTCTTCATTACTATGCCAAACCCTGTAGTTTTCATAGAACCCCAAGTCTAGATCTAATAAGTATCAAGAATGTGGAAAGTAAAACAAATAATTTTTAAAGAAAAACAAAAAATAATGCAGAAAAGCAACCTGCAACATTTCATCTTGTCCCTTTTCCCCTTAGACTGGGACCAAATTTGTCTGACAGAAAAAGGCAGCTGTTTCATGTTTCAATTCCATGAGAATCTCAAGGAAACATGAAACACAGAACGAAAGGTTAATGTAAATGATAGAAGAGGATTTTCAATATGAATGTTAATATATTTCAAGGAGTATGTCATTTGTCCTGCTATATATAATAATTCACTGAAGAAACTGAAATTGTCAACGACTTTTATTTTGTTTGACTCAACAACCAATACCCCTTGCTGAATCAGTAAAAAAAAAAATCAAACTGCTTGGTAAAATAAATGGTCATAAAAGAAGGAGATCTTCAATGGGTTAGATTGCCTCATATATTTAGGATGGTCATATTTTATTATATTTTATTTTCTAGCATAAGATTGCTTTATGTTAATTGCATTGACATATGCTAACTTTTAGCTTAATTTTTTCACTTAGTGTAGAATAGAGAAAATATAATGTTAGAAATGTTATCTAAGTTCTATGATACTTTATTTTTTTAAAACATTTTATTAGGGGCTCATACAACTCTTATCACAATCCATACATATACATACATCAGTTGTATAAAGCACATCTGCACATTCCTGCCCCAATCATTCTCAAAGCATTTGCTCTCCACTTAAGCCCTTTGCATCAGGTCCTCTTTTTTTTTCCCCTCCCTCCCCGCTCCCTCCTCCCTCCTGTGCCCTTGGTAATTTATACATTGTTATTTTGTCATATCTTGCCCTATCCGGAGTCTCCCTTCCCCCCCTTCTCTGCCATCCATCTCCCAGGGAGGAGGTCACATGTGGATCCTTGTAATCAGTTCCAATACTTTCAGTTTGTGTTAAAATACTTCAACAAACGATGGCCATTAATTAATGAAATGTATTTTGCTTAAAAAGAGCAATGTATACTCCATGTGGTCTGGTTCTTTTGGAAACTATGATTACATAAAATTTAAGGAGCCTATGTATATACTAAGAGGCACTAATATGCAGACTTCTTTTCTCCTTTTGATTATCATTTAGCAGAAAAAAACACAGAGATGGGAAGGAAAGACTGTATCAGTCTGCTTTCTGAAATTTTGACTTTGTTTGCCTTTTCATAAACTGCTAAGTGATAGTCCAATAAGAAAATCTCAGCGAGTGTACACTGTGGTGCAGAGATGGGACAGCAATGCTAGGCTTTTTCAACAGGCTCTTTGGATCCTCCAGTATGAAAGAAAACTGTCATCTTGATATCTTATATCATTTCTCTGCTTTTCACTGTGCTGCAGCTGGGAATTTGCTTAGCATCTGAGGAAATATATGCCACACTTATATTTTTTTATCGCTTTCACTGTAATAGCTATTTATCTTGGTTCGGGGTTCACAAAATATTTGAATGCAAACACTATAATATGGCTGCCAAACTGGTTTAATATTTACATTAAAAATGCCTATTTATTTCGTATAAATTCTCTGAAAAATAAAACAAAACATTTGACTTGATGCCATCAGAATATTTGATAAATTCAAAGGACAGAGGCTGAAAAACTCAACTTCTGATCAAAGAAGAACAAAGACGGATTAAAATAATCGACTAATTCATTGTTGACAAAATGTCTTTACGCCTTTTGGGAGAGACACTGTCAGCTCTGTGCAAATGTCCAAGGAGCCCGCATGCTGCTTCCTGAATCCTGAAGCCCAGTGGGTGCAAAAGTGTGAAGAGGGCAGAGTCTGCTATTGGACCCCACGTGCGTCTTCACCCAGAGACTCTCTCTGGACTTAGATCTGCAGTGAAACCTAACAGGAATACTCCACATTGAGAAAAGGGAAAATGCCTATATGATATTATAAACGTTGTTTATTACATGCAATGATACTTTCATTCATGATAAAATACTTCAATAAATGATTACCATCAATTACTGAAACATATTTTTCTTATAAATGCCAATGCATACTCTATATGATCTGGTTGTTTTGGAAAATATGATTACATATAATTTAAGGAGCCAATACATATGTACACCTTAATTAAGAGGTACTAATATGCAGAATTTTTTCCTCCTTTTGATTGTCATTTAATAGAAAAACTTCAACAGGAAGATGGGGAGGGAAGACTGTATCAGTCTGCCTTTGGGACTTTTGTTTTTACTGGTGCGACTTTGTTAGGTAAATGCTCTTTGAAGCTCATGACACCGACTGGCAATAGCTCCATTTTGTAAACAATTACTAACTTTGGATAAGTCAACTAAGAATAGCTGAAATAACTTGACATTTTACTTCCTACCTCCTCTAGAACATTAACAGAGTGAGGAAAAAATTACATCTCAACTTGTTTCCACTTTCAATAAGACTGCTATAGTTCACAGTACAAATTTAGCATACATAATTCAGTATTATTCTATTTGAATTTAGATCTTCAGATAAGTGATTTAAGATTATGTGAACTCAAGTCAATAGATAAGTCTTAAGCGCCCACACACATTAATCACTTAGCTAACTATGATAAGAATAAAAATAAGTTTGAGTTATATTTTCTTTTATGAAAATCACTTACAAAACAGGTCCTAGTCTATTAAATTGCTCTGATCCAGTCAATTCTTTCAAAAACACACCTAACATGTATCTTTCTGCCAAAAAAGACATGTATAGCAGAAATAAAAATATGTCAACCTTATCAGTTCAATGATAAATTCAATGATTCATTGATTATAATTTGATCTTAAACTATTTCCCATTAGAAAATATTATAAATTACATATTTTAAAGATTTACTTTATTGTTTAACATAAACTCTTCAAGTAGGAAAACACTGCACTTGTTAACCATGTGTCTTCCACCTATGCCAAAAAACATTTAAAACAGCTACCTGGCCAATCAACTGGAAGAGATACTTGCCTATTCTGAAGAAAAGTGATGCAGTAGAATCTGGAAATTAGAATGAAGACCATTAATAGCACATTTAAATAAAACTATGCTGAAAAAAATCCAAAAATAGTTTCAGTGGTATATCAACATAGAATTGACAGAAATTCGAACCAGATTCTTAAGAGCATATGTAAAGAGTATCATTGCTAATATCAGATATCTGAATGCAGAGAAGATCAGAAAGCTATACTTTAGGGGGGGGGGTTGTTTTGGTTTTCTACAATGTAAAGGCATTTGACCCTGTGAATCATAACAAATAAGGTACTTGTTAGCTGGCAGGTTTGAGGACTCCATCAGTGTTTTGTGGCTTGAAATTATACTTGAAAACATACACACTTCTTTTGATCCCAGTTCGTTGGACGACTCCTGATGCCCAACCAGGAACAAGAGCAGTCACAGGGAGCTTGATACAAATTTAAAAGTATGCTCAATCTGAAAATGCATTTTGGCTTGCTTGATTCATGAGAGGATAAGTCATGGGATAACAGTATTGTCGACAAGTTCTTAAGTGGTCAGTGGCACAAAACTTCATGTAAGGTTATACTCAATTGGATCACCATTTAAAGGAGAATTAGATTGTTATCTTATACAAAATTTGTAAAACAAAATGGTATCACTTTCTTTAGGCAGTTAAAAAAAATTCCTAGCCATTTTGTTTGCAGCATCTGTGTTAAAATATATGTCCATTTGTTGGGGCATCTACTTCACTGTGTTCAGTGCAGTGTGATAGAATAGCACCCGTGTAGCATTGCAGGTAATACTACCTGTTATGATACAGCCAACCTCAGCCACCTTGGATTCTCCAAAGAGTTTTCCACACCAGGCTCTTTGTCACCAGAGGCAACTGACAGGACCTCCACATGTCCTGTGCACCGAAAGAATCAACCTTTTGATGCACAACTAAGATGGAGAAAATAATAAACAAATAGAATATTTCCCTAGCGCAATGAAAATGTGTTGATAAACAGAAAGGATATAACTATAAATATCAAGGCATTACTCTTTGTTTATCTTAGATACACATAATTGTATTGGTCATCATGAAATACTGTAAGTCTTGGTCGATTGAGGTTTCTCTTGATTTTTGCTTTGTTTGTTTTGTTATATTGTTCTCTTAAATATTTTTGGCTCTCTGCCTTTCTTTAACTTCAGAGGCACATGTAAGAACTTGTTTCTATTGTCAGTCTATCTGATAACATCTATCCACTGTATCATATGCAATATAAATATTTTGCCTGTTACTCTTGTTCAAATCAAATAACTAATCAATTAAAAATTGGGGGTCCTGCCTAATAAATAAAAATAACCGAAACTAGGTTTTTCACATTATCTGCTTATTTTGTATTTTCCTGAAAATATAATAATTATTTTCAACAAACACAGTATTCATTTGAAGATTTACTTATTTATGTGCAATTTTTTTCCAAGTTCATATATGTCTTTGAGTTGCCTGGGTTGTTGTTGTTATTAGGTGCTATCAAGTCAGGTCTGACCCATAGTAATCTTATGCTCAGCAGAACAAATCACTGCTCTGTTCTCCCAGATCCTCACAATTATTCCTATGGCTCAGAGAGCAGGTTGCTTGGATTCCAATGCATCGTAGGCACTGTGTCCATCCATCTCATGGTGGATCTTCCTTGTTTTTGCTTTCCCTCTGCTTTCCCTAACACGACGGGCCCCTCCAGGAACTGTTCTCTTTTGACAAAATGGTCACAGCGCATTAGAAGTCTTGCTATCCTGGCCTCTGAGAAGCGTTCTAGCTGAACTTCATCCAGGAGGGCCTTGTTTCTTGTTTTGGCAGTCCATGGTAATTGCAATATTCTTCTCCAGCACCATAACTGAAATGCCTCAATTCTTCTCTGGTTTTCTTGATTCAAGGCCCAACTTTCATATGCATGTGAGGCCATGGACAATACCATGGCTTGCGTCAGGCACACTGTAGTCCTCAAAGTAACCCCCTTGCTGTCAACACTCTAAAGAGGTGTTGTGTAGCACATTGACCCAATGTAAGCTACATCGCTTCTCTTGGCTGCTGCCTCCATGAGCATCGATTGTGGATCCAAGGAAAAAAATCTCAATCTTTTCTGTGTTCATCATGATGCTAAAACTTGTAACTGTTCACTGTAAGGATTACAGTTGCTCTTCTTTGCTTTGGGTTGTAAACTATCCTGAAGGCTGCAACCCTTGATCTTTATCAGTAAGTGCTTCAAATCCTTCTCTTTCAGCAAGCAAGGTGGGTCAGCTGCCTATTGGAGGTTGTTAATAAGCCATGTGCCCATCCTAATGCCACGTTCTTCTTCACATAGCCCAGCTTCTCTGATGATTTGCTTAGCATACAGGTTGATTAACTATGGTGAGAGGACACGACTGTGAGAAACACCTTTCCTGATTTTAAACCTTTTAGTACTCATTTGTTCTGTTCACACAACTACATCTTGATTCATGTACAAGTTATGCATCAGCACAATGAGGTATTCTGAAGTTTCCATTATTCCCAAAGTTATCCTTTATTTCTTATGAATCACAGAGTCTAATGCCTTAGCATAGTCCATGAAACACAAGTATACATTTTTCTGGTATTATCTGCTTTGAACCAAGCTCCATCCGACATCAGTAAAGAAATCCCTTGTTCCATGCACTCTGCTAAATCTGACCTGAAACACTGGCAAATCCCTGTCAATATCCTGCTGCAACCCTGGTTGGATGATCTTCAACATAATCTTACTTATACGTGGTATCAATGATATCATTTTCTACACTGAGCATTCTAAGGGATACAAATATGGATCTCTTCCAGTTAGTTGACCAAGTAGCTGTCTTCCAATTTCCCTGGACTAGGTGAGTGAGTGTTTCTTGTACTTCATTGAAACATTTTGATTGATACCCATCAGTTCCTGAAGCCTTGTTTTTTGCCTAATGCGTTCAGTGCACCTTGAATTTCTCCCTTTTAGCACACTGCTTGCTCATATGCTACCTCATGAGTGGGTTGAATATTGACTAATTCTTTTTAATACAGTAACTGTGTATTCTTTTCTACTTCTTTTTATAATTCAGCTTCATTACGTATATTTTTCCTACAGAATATTTAAATATTGTAATTCGAGGCTGCAAATTTTCTTACAGTTTAAGATATTCTGAGAGTGTTCTTCCCTGTTGAACAGTAATTCTAGATCTTTGCATATTTCATTATATTTTCCTGAACTGCCCTTGGAAATGCTTTGTTCGTGTCTTTGATTTCCTCATTTCTTTCATTTGCCTTCCTTCACAACTCTACAACTAAGAGTTAGTTTTAGAGTCTCTCCTTACATTCACTTGAACTTTTCTTGCCTTCCTGTCTTTTTAATGTCCCTTTGCATTCTTTATGAGTGATGTCCTTTCTGTTCTCCTATAATGAACCTGGTCTTTTGTCATTAGTGCTCAATGCACCATATATATTCTTGAGACATTCTTGGAATAGACTTGTTCTTGAAATAGACTCAAGGCCATATTGGCTCTTGCAGATGTCTTTCCATGTTCTCCTGCTTCAACCATAACTTACATGTAAGCAATAATGGTCTCTTCCACAGTTAGATCCTGAGCTGGTATCACTGCTCATATTGAACTTCTCCGTTGTCATTTCCCCTTGTCAATTTGAATTCTGTGGACTCCATCTGGAGAAGTGCACAAGTTCTTAAAAAAAAGTATCTGTGATAAACAAGTTGTGGGTCCTGAAAACTTCTATCATGTGATATCCAGGTTTATTTCTATCACCAAACCATATTTTCCAACTATGATTCCTTGCTCTTTCTTTTTCATTTTTACATTTCAATCACCAATAATTATCAATGTTTCTTGATCAATCTCCAAAAGAATATGTAGGTAGAATTATTCAGTTTTTTTATCATCAGCTTTTGTAGTTGGTGCATAAATGTGACTAATAATTGTATTGTTTGGGTTTCCTTAAGGGCTGGTAGATACAATCCTATCACAGGTGGGATTGTAAAGCAAGATAGGCCTTGAAATGGCCTTTTGGACTGAGACTTCAGTGGCATTCCTTTTAATGGTGTCATTCTGAGCATAGTAAACCATATGATTTTCTGATTTAAAATGGAAAATATCAGTCCATATCAATTCACTAGTGCCTAGAATATCTATCTTACACATATAGTTTCATTTTTGACCACTTCCAGGTTTCCTAGATTCATACTTCATCCATTCCAACTTCTGATAATTAGATTTTTGCACCTGTTTCTTATCATTTTGTGTTGCGCACTTCAACAAATGAAGGCCTCCAAGATTTTACTTTAACAGGCCTTATTCCATTCATATCCCCCAGACTGACTGTACTTTGAGAAGGCACTGCCTCCTCAGTAATAGTTTGAGTGTCTGTCAGTCTGATGAGTCCTCCCCTGCCTCTACTGTCTCTTTCAATTCATTAGGCCTTAAATATCTGACAGAGTCTCAGGTTATACATAAGATTTTGAATGGCTCTCTCTTCGGAAGTAAGCAGCCAACTCTCTCTTGTAGTCCTAGTCCGGAAGCTCAGCTGAGACCTGTTCACTTTGGGTATTTCTTCTGTGACAAGTGGCAGCGCTTCCAGCCTTACAGCAACCTACAGCCACCACGGTATGACAGACGGACAGACAAGTGATGGGTTCTTTGGCAGCATACCTCAATGGTATCCCTACCCGAGATAACTTTATAATTTCATTTATTTTTACAAAAATAGTAAATGGTTAAATGATTAAATGATTTAATGCTAAGTCTTTCAACAATAAAACATTTCAGAAAGAGTATAGGTATTATATATACATATAATAGGGTAAATATGATCTTGTTATGGGAGGACATGGATTTTGTGGGGCTAAAGAGTAGAATGTCATCAATTGAATTTGCCTATCAAAAACATATTTTGTAAACTCTAGTCCAATGTTTGTAGATTTAATCATATTTGGGAATGTAGTTTTATTTGTTGTGTTAATATGGTCACAAAAGCATAGGATATGTGTTAACCCAATCACTTTGAGTTACTAACAGAGAGCGGATTAGGCACAGGAGCGAGGAAGCTGTGAAGACAGAGCAAGATTTTACAACACATGTCGATTCATAAAGAGCCAAGGAATACAAGTTGAAAAATGGCAAAACAGACAGGATGAGAGCTTTCCTCCAGAGCTAATGTCCTGAATTTGACCTTCTATCCTGCTAAACTATGCTGTTTAATGAAGCCACCCTCATCTGATATTTCTCTCGGAGGAACACTTAAACTAAGTATACCTTTTCAGGAAATACCCCCTCTTTTCATAATAATTATAAGATGATTATATGAAAATAGTCATATAACTTAGTAGCATAATTTCAAAATTATAATAAATTATATTACTTAGGTTCTCTCTTATATTATTTAGTCTGTTAGTCTGATTTACATGTCTTTTGAAACTATTCTTTAATGATACTTAACTTTATACTTCATTTTTCCCATTATGATATCTGAACTCTTTTCATTCAATATAATAGGATTATTTCATATATCAACATTAAAATAATGGTAATAGAAATGAGCTGTTTGTGTATAGAATTATTAAGTCTTAGATAATAGCACCCCATGATAAAGCATTGACTTTTCTTGGCTCTTCTTAATGTTCATTTTGAGAGTTTTAGTTTTAGCAAATTTTATAGAATGGTTGATTCAGATGCTTTTCTACGCTATCCAACCAAGAACTTCAAATAATTGTGCTCATCTACATCTGTCTTTCTACCTTCTTACATTAAAACTTATTCTGTTACTTTGTTTTCAAGCCAACAATGAAGTATTAAAATACTTAAAATGGTTCATTTGTAATCTTAGTTTTACTGGAAGTTGATCTATTTCAAATGACTTTGTGTAAATCATTTGAGGGGGGAAAGGTAGATTTCTAAATGTTCACTATCACACAATGCATGACTTATAAGAGGATGAAGAAAATGATATCAAAGCTGAAATAAATCCAATATTTTTTCTGAAATGTTAATACTACTTGCTGAAAGGAACAATTTTCAAATCTGTGACTTAAGAAAGTAAATATTTATTTTTTCCTGAAACTGTAATCAGATAAGAATTGACTCCCCTCTATCCCACTCCTACCCAATCAGTAAATCAAAGATTTAAGCCTTTTCCATTTTTGAATTCCAACTCAGGTAGAAGACCTGTGGTGTAAATGTACGTGTGGGGAAAAAAAAGGCCTGCACAATTGTACAGGCACAGTCTGAAAGAATTCTAGGTAATTTTAAAATCATGTTCCATTGCCCATAATGCAGTGATCTTGTCACCAACTTCATTGCAAGTGAATTGAGAAAAGTCATATGAGACTGGTAAGTGAAAACAATTTGTGGAACACATTCATCTGTTGTCTCTGCCACAATTTCCTTTATTTGAAGGATAATAAATGAGATTCCCAAATTGTAGATCTTGTGCTGTAGTGAAATCCCTTTGGGCAAGGTGATTGACCTGGGACTTCGATCTTGGGGTCAGATGCTGTCATTTTGGAAAAGGATTGCTCCCTTCTGTGAATATCAGTTTCTTTCCTTTGTGTTTTCAAAATGTTACTGTGACTTTAGTAGCTTATAGGCCAGATCTTCAGTTTTACATTCAACAAGTCATGGACATTTGCTTCAATTCATCCATTGCGACCCCCTCAATGTACCCTCATTTATTTATTCTACATCCTCCCTGTGTGTCCTGCCACCATCCCCCTTCTTTCTTGCACCTCTAAACTTTCTCGTCAGGTAAATGCTGTCCTTTCCATCATAGGTGGTTGATTCTTTCAATTTCAGAACAAGTGACTAACGGCTTGCATGTGGGGATGTCATCAGGCTCTGTCCTACCAGTAAGGCGGCTCTCTTTTATGATTTTTAATATTTCGATCATTTTCTCCATTCTTTCAGAGCTGTTGGTGGTATAGTTGGGCACCATCTAATTCACCAAGTATCAGGGTTAGGAGATTGATGTTTGTACAGTCTATCAATCAATTGGACTAATTGTTTCCACATGTCATTTGATTTTCATCCCTCTTCTTTCCTCTGGATGGGGAAAGCAATATCATTGTACCTTACATGACCACACACTTAAGATTTCATTGACTGCTCAATAAAATCAGTTACAGAATGTTGTCATTGTGACCTATTAGACTAATTAATCTTTTCTGTCCTTTAAGACTGTGGTTTTGAGCCCTCAGGCCCAGTGACTAATTCCATAAAGGTGTTTGGTGATGTCTAAGAAGCTTTCATAAAGTTGCTACCTGTAAACACAAATATATTCATGGTTATATTTGTAGCAAAGTAATTCCCATGTACAAAAATTTTCTGTAAAATCTGTATGTATTCTTGGGTATACCCCTCCTCTCCCTCCTAAACCTGTTCAGCTTGCATATCTATCCATACATCTATACATAGATTCTCACTAGTCCATAATCGTGTTTATAACAATATTTACCTCTATTGCACTCTTTCCCTGTCTCCATCTTTTTGGCCAGCCTTGTTTTTCATGCAATTTTTTGAGATTTCAGTGACTAGATATAAGGTAAGAAGGTTGAAAAGAAGCACTCAAGATGGTATTAGTCAGTAAACCAGGATGTTCCAGGAAACAATTATTTTGAACCTTCAAACAAGCAAACAAAAATCCTGTGAGATGCTCAGTTTACTTAACTAGTTGTAGCAGATACGCTCTTTTTTTTTTTCCGGTCATTATAGTAGATAATTCTATCATACAACATTTTCCAACTAAGCTTTTTATAGATGTACAACTTTCTGACTCAAATTATAATAGTCAGCTCTACAATAGTACTCAACCAATGCATTTTTCAATCATAGTTAACTGCTCTTCTCATTCTCCATCTCAAACCTATTGTTAAGTGTCATTGAGCGGATTCCTACTGTATTAGTCTAGGTGCTTTAGAGAAACAAATCCACAGAAACTCATGTATAAAAGAGAGTTCCATATAAAGGGTAAGTGCGCATCAAGAAAACATCACAACCCAGTGCTGTCCAGCCCACAAGTCCAACATTAACCCATTAACGCATATGTCCAACACCAATCTACAAAGTCTTCCTCCATCTCACAAAACAGAAGCAATGATGCTGACTGCAGGAGGAAAGCTGAGTCAGTGGAACTGTAAGCATCTCAGAGCTGGCAGGGGTCTCCATACGGCTGCTCCAGCACCAAAGGGTGCATTGGGGTAGGTCCATGTGGCTTCTCCTCAGGGATGTCTTGCAGGAAGTGAGCCGTGCAAGCTAAAGCAGGGAACTGGCTAAGGCAGCGGCACCCTGTTCTGACCATCACAAAGCAAGAGACCCGAGAACTAGAAAGGCTAGGCTCACTGAGCCGTTTATCTCTCCTCCCTTCAATTAACCCCACATGTGTTTATTGGCCCGCTTGGCACAATCAACTATCTACCTCACCTACCCATAGCAATGTTTGGACAACAGAATGAATTATGGCCCAGTCTCACACCATCCTCCCAATTGTTCCCATACTTGGACCCATTGCTGAAGCCACTGTCCATCCATGTCCTTGAGAGCCTTCTTCTTTCCGGCTGCCCTCTACAATACCAAACATGATGTCCTCCTTCAGGGGCTGCTCTCTGCTAACAACATGTCCAAAGTATGTAAGACAAAGTCCCTCTAAGGAGCCCTCTGGCCTTACTTTTTCCAAAGCAGATCAGTTTGTCCTTTTGGCATCCCATATTCTCCAGCACCACAATTCAAATGCATCGTTTCTTCTTAGATCTTTATTATTCAATGTCCAACTTTCACATGCACACGAGGCAAATGAAAATACCATGGCTTGGGTCAGGCATACCTTATTTCTCAAAGTAACCTATTTGCTTTTCAATGGTCTAAAGAGGTCTTGCTCAGAAGATTATCTGATGCAATGTATCTTTTGATCTCTTATCTGCTATTTCCATGAGCATTGATTATGAGGCCAAGCAAGATGGTATCTATTGGACAAGGTGGAGTATTTTAGTATTCTGTACATTTACATTTCATCCATACTTAAGGCTGCAACCTGGATCTTCATCAGCCAGTACTTCACATCCTCCTTGATTTCAGCCAGCAAAGTTGTGTTATCTGTATATTGAGGAGAGTTAATAAGTCTTCCTCCAATTCCGATGCCACATCCTTCTTCACATAACCCAGCTTCTCCGATGATTGCTCAGCATATAGATTGAATAACTATGATGAGAGGATGCAACCCTGATGGACTCCTTTTCTGATTTTAACCATGCAGTATTCCCCAGTTTGCATAACTGCCTCTTGATTTATGTACCAATTATGCATGAGCACAATTAAGAGTTAAGCTATTCCCATTCTTCTCAAGATTATCCATAATTTTCTATGAACCACACAGTTGAATACATTGGCATCGTCAGTAAAACACTAGCAAGCTTTTTTTCTCTGGTATTCTCTGCTTTCAGCCAAGATCCTTCTGACACCGGCAATGGTATCATCCTTGGTCCTCATCCTCGTCTGAATCCAGCCTAAACCTCGGGCAGCTCCCTCTCAATGTACTGCTACAACAGTTTTTGGATTATCTTCAGCAAAATTTTATTTTCATGTCATATCAATGATATTGTTCTATATGTTGGGCCACCTTTCTTTGGAAGGGTATAAATATGGATTATTCCAAGTCATTTGGCCCAGTAGCTCTCTTCTAAATTTCCTGGCATAGACAAGTAAGTGCTTCCTGTACCTCTTCGGTTTGTTGAAACATTTCCATTAGCATTCCACCATTTTTTTTCATCAATTCTTTTTGGCTAATGTTTTCAGTGAATCTTGGGCTTCTTTCTTTTGGCACCATTGCTCATTTGCTACTTCTCGAAATGGTGGAATGCCAACTAGTCATTCTTGGCACGGTGGCTCTGGATTCCTTCAAGTTGCTCCAGATGTTTCCTGCATCTTTCAGTATTTTACCCATAGAATTTTTTATATTGCCATCTATCTGAGTCTTGAGTTTTTTCAAGTTAAGATTTTCTGAGCATGTTCTTCCCTTTTGTTTTATAATTCTAGGTCTTTACAAAGTTCATTATAATATTTGAATTTGTCTTCTTGAGTTGCCTTTCAAAATTTTCTATTCAGTTCTTTGACTTCATCATTTCTTCCAATTGCTTTAACTACTCTATGATTAATTGCAAGTTTTAGAGTTTCTTCTGACACCCAATTTTATCATTTCTTTCCTGTCTTTTTAATGACCTTTTGTTTTTCATGAATGACATGCTCCCACAGATCATCTGGTCTTCTGTCATTAATATTCATTTCACCAATCTGTTCTTGAGATGTTCTCAAATTTCAGGTGGGATAGACTCATTGTATCTCCAGCAATGTTCAGATTCCACCCATTAGGCCTTCGGTGTCTGACAGTGTTTTGAAACTATGCACCAGCTTCTCAGCAGCCACGGTTTCTGAAGTGGGCAGCCATGTCCTCCTTCCTTGTCTGTTTGAGTCTGGAAGCTCTGGTGAAGGCTGTTCGCTTGGGGTGACCCTGAGACCATTCGCTATACTAGTGACCTAGCTTCCAGCATGGCAGTAACACACAAGCCAGCCTGATAGAGCTTTTGTGGGAAGGCAAGTAAAATTCTGCCTGGGGACTTCTCTAATGGTCACACATGTAAAAAAATGTGGGTTCCATAATTATTTTCAGCTTTCCTAATAATAATGATATACTTTTTTACTTGCTACCAAGCATTTTTATTGTAAAATGGTAATATAATACAATTTGGGTCTGAAAGGCAGTATTTTGGATGCTACTCGATTCTTTAAAAATATTATAACCACTATAACAGCAGGATTATGATATTATTATAGTTATTCAATATATACATTTTATGGATGAATTCTCTGAGCATAGTCTTAGTGAAGGAGAAAAGATTAGGCATATAACAAATTTAAGAATGATGAATATAAAACTGGCAAGTACTTTTGACACAAAACAGATTATTTTTATAGCATAATAAAATCCCTTAAAATTTGATATATTAGTAGATGCTGTTAATCTTCTTTCTGGAATTCTTTGAATGATATTCTGTATAAACTTTAAGTCAATGCTGAATCACAATTTTAAGCTTCTCATCTGATTCTTGATTTTAATTGGAATTGTTTCAGATGATAGCATCTAGCATAAATTCTACTAAGTGTATAGTATTTATAATTATTTCCATTTCACTTGGAGTTTGATTTAAGTGACTAAACAATTTCTCGATGTTTTATTGAGCATTTATTGTTAAAAAAGGGATTCTTGGTGGCACAATGGTTAAAGCACTCACCTGCTAAATGAAATACCATTCTATCTAACCTACTAGCTTTTCTGTAAGTCAAAGATGTGGCAGTCTGCTCCTGTGGGGGAAAGATCAGCCTTATAAATGCTACAGCATAGTTTGACGCTGTCTTATATAAAATCCAAACAAAAAGCTCATCTCACTGCCATTGAGTCAGTGCCTACTCGTGGGACCCTATAGGGCAAAGTAGCACTGCTGCTGTGGGATTCTGAGACTCTCTTTACAGGAAATGAAAGCCCTGTCTTTCTCCTGGAGAGCAGCTGATGGGTCCCAACAACTGACTTATCCACGTCTTAGTTTTTCATGATGAGAATCATCCCAACTTGGTCATAATTTAGATACATCCTTGATTTTCAATTGCTATCACTTTATGTAGAATTTTTCTGTTTGCACTTATTAGGGAAGTACCCTCCTCTCTGTGTAGCACACTTGTCAGTGTTGATTGTCAATTCTTATTGAACCTCAGGGCAGTGAGTGTAAAGCTTTCTCATTTTTACAGTAGGTTCATTTATATAACATTGAGCGTTTCACCTTTTAGATGATATGACATGTTTATATATTTGAATATGGTGATTTAAAAATAAGAACACAAGAAGTATAATATATCACATTAATGGATAACAGTTACAGAGAGCACATGAAAGTGTTACGAGGAGAGGAAGAGAAGGTCCAGTTTCAGTAATGCACAGAAAACCAAAACCAAACTCACTGCCATCAAGTCGAGGCTGACTCATGATGACCCTCTAGTACAGGTAAGAACTGCTCTGGGAGCTTTTGAGACTATAACTCTTTATGGGAGCAGAAAGCCTCATTTTGCTCCCTTGGAATAGCTGGTGGTTTTGAACCACTGACCTTGCATTTAGCAGCCCAGTGCCCAACCACTACACCACCTGGGCTTCTTTCTATAATGTATAGATCATTCATATATTGTGCATTTGGTTCAAAATAACTACGTGTTCACTGCTAACCACTGGTTCAAACTAACTACATGTTCACTGCTAACCAACTTGAGGAAATATAACAAGAAAAGTACAGTGCAATGTGAGCACAAGGGGAGGGTGCCCTTGGTCTACCTTTATGGGAAATTTATCTGCATCAGTGCTGTATCCGACTGCCAAATTTTTGTTCTCTAATGTGCACTCTGACACTGCTTACCGAGGGTCAGAACTCACTTAGTTAGAAATAAAGGAAATAGCAGGTCAGCATCTAAATATATCATTCTAGGGCAATTTATTTAACCAAAAGTGAGAACAAGAGTATTTACTGCCAGCTGGAAATTTGCCACAAATATTCTCAAGAGTGCTGAATTGCAGCATTAATTAACTCTTAAGTAAGGAAATTGCATTAACAGATTTACATCACAAGGTCACTGTTCAATCTAACCCAAGGCAGTGATTTTCTAACTTTGACCCAAGTGACCATTAGTATAATTGGCATTTTTAACAAATTTCTTATTTTTTCCAGTGAAAACTTACAGGGATAGTGTCTCAGGTATTATCCAAATTGTATCATATGGCACTAGTAACAAAAGAGATGAGAGACTGGTGTTGTGGTGATTGTTTGGTGCCTGTCAAGTCTGTTGAACTCACAGGGGCTGTGTGAGAACCAGAAGCATTGCTTACCCATGGTCACCTCTTCACAATCATTGCCGTTCTTGAGCCAGTTGTAGTCACTGTGTTAATCCAGTTCATTGAGGATCTGGCTCCTTCTGGTTGACCTACTTTTCCAAGCATGATGTTCTTCTCTACTGACTGGGCCCTCTAGATAACAGATCCAAAGGATGGGAGATAAATATCCCATTTTTGCCTCTAAGGATCATTCTGCCTATATTCCTCCCAAGACAGATTTGTTGGTTCTTCTGAAAGCCTATAGCTATTCAAATTCTTTGCCAACACTAGTATTCAAGTATATCATTTCATATACTGATTTCCTACTTCAAATTCAGATTTCATGTGCTTATGAGGCAATTCTAAAAGACATTGGCTAAACATAGGTACAACAAAATCCTCAAATGGATATCTTTGTGTGTTTTTTTGTTTGTATGTTGTGTATGTGTATATACTTTAAAGAGATCTTTTTGTAACTTTTTACCCAATTCATACTGTATATACTTGAGTATAAAGCGACCTGAATGTCAGGCAGGGCACCTAATTTCACCACAAAAACTGCATTAAAAATGTTCTGAAAAACTCAGCGTCTACACGAGTATATATGGTATATCATTTAATTTTTGACTGCTGCTTGTATGAGTGTTGACTGGGAACCCGAGTACAATAACACCCCTGACAACCCCAGTCTTTCCTTCATTTTTTATTGTCAGTTGATCCAGTTGTGATGGCTTCCATTTTTGTGTCAATGTGTAATCCACCATGAAAACGGTAGTTTCTTTTAACAAAGTTTCATTAGTATATATGTCACGTATCATCCTATTTAATCGTTCATTTCTACTAGGAAGCTCTGTGCAATCATCACCATGGTCATTTTCATGTTCTCTTTGCATACTCGCTGTTTTAAACTATCTTCATCAGTGAGTGCTTCGATCCTCTTGGCTTTCACACTTCTGTTTGAAACCATGAACTATCCCCTTGTTCTGTCTACAGCATTGCCGCCTTGTCTGTGCACAGCTTTCAATGCAACCCCACTAATGGGCGAGTCTTCAATCATTAGTGTTCAAGGCATCAAGTCTATTCTTGAAATGGTTTCTAATGTCAGGTAGCATATGATCAAGGACAAATTGAAGTCATACTTTGACTCACATGAACTTGTTTTAACTGTCTGTAGCTTCAACTTGAACTTGCATTGGAATAATTGATGTTCTGTTCTGTAATCAGCCCTTAGACTTGCTCTGACTGATGAAATTTAATTGCTGTCATCTCATTCCACAAATGTAGTTGACTTGATTCCTATCTATTCCACTTAACTAATTTCATGTGTATGCTCATCTTTTATGTTGTTGAAAACATGTGTTTTGAATGAGTTAATAATTTTTCTTTCAAAATTCTATCATGCATTCTCAGGTATCATTTCTATCACTGATTTAAAAAAAATTCCAACTACTGATCTTTCTTTCAAGGAGCCCTGAAGTCATAGTGGTTATGTGTTTGGCTGTGATCCACAAGGTCAGCAGTTCAAACCACCAGCTACTCCCTGGGAGAAAGACTGGGGCTTTCTACTCCAATAAAGAGTTACAGCATCAGAACCTCACAAGGGCAATTCTACCATGTCCTATACGGTCCAAATGAGTCAGCACTGACTTAATGGCAATGGGTTGAGTTGGGTTTATCTTTCTTTTTTGAGCTGTGCAATTTTAGCCATCAGAAATTATCAATGTATCTTGAGAATGTTTTTCATCGATTTCAGACTGTAGTAGTTAGTAAAACTCTTCATTTTCTTTATATTTAGTATAATTCATAAATTTGACTATTAATTGTTTCTTCTCATATCAAATCCTATCACATCAGTAAATGGAAGGCCCCAAAGCTTTCCTCCATCCACTTTATTAAAGGGACTCTCCTTCTAGAAGGCAATTCTCAGATGAATTTTGAGTATCTTCCCCGATGAGGCCTTCATTTTCTGATTTTTCAAATAGTGTTCCAGTGCTATGGCGATTTTTTCCCTGCAGTAAATTGACAGGTCATTTATCATTTTCACTTCCTCTAGAAGCTCCACATTACAAGCTGACAGACGAGTGTTGACTGGAGTGAATAATAAATTGCAGATTCAAGGGTTGAATGTATCTTTGTAAAATATTATTACAGGACGTTGTTAGGTCCCCTCTAGTTCATTCAGATTCATATGACACACTGACACACTGACACACTGCCGGGATTTATGCAACACTATGCGTCAGCCACTTGTTAACCCATTTCACTGAGGATCTTCTTTTTCTTCTTCCTTCTCCTCCTCCTCCTCCTCCTCCTTCTTGTTCTTCTTCTTGGTGATCCTCTACTTTTGAAGCTATCTATATTTAGACAATTTACCCTGGGTCACACACATTTTTATTTTCCATTGAGCTTACTGAAATATTGATATTCACATTCTGCAAAAGGAGCCTCAGTGACATTTTGGGTAAGTTTTGGAGGTTCAAATCCACCAGCCACTTTGTAGAAGATGAGGTTGTCTGCCTCCATAAAATTTACAATGTCAAGGAAAGCCTAATTAGGTCACTACGTGTTGGGAACAATTCCATTGCAGTGGGTTAGTGTTTCTAAGTTATAAGAGAAAGAAAACGAACTTGAATTGTCCTATAATATAATATCAATATATTTCTGAAAATTAGCAGATGAAAATCTCATGGATCACAAATGCATATTGTTCCATGTAGTGTCGGAAGAGGGGTCATCCATATTGGAAGTAACTCTATACTCACTGCCACACTGGACTCAAGGATGCCAAACATCAGGAAAATGGCATGGTAGAGAGCAGCTTTTCACTCTTGGCGGGGCACCATGAGTCAGAATAAACTGGATGATAACTGATCATAGAGAGCAGATCTAACAAACTTCATAAGACACATAAGTTAACTTCGATTTTCTCTATTCTGGTTGATGTGAGTGAAATCGCATAATTCACAATTTTTGTATCTTATTTGTTTGAAGATTTGGACCTATCACACACCACAATTTTTAATGATACTATGATTCTGTTTTCCCCCAAGATACACTTTATAGAAGAAGAAATCCTGCCTATCTTGTTCACGTCCTTGTCAGTACACTTAGGGCTATGCTTTAATAGTTACATGTTGAATGATCAAGGGAAGCGTAAAATACTGTTGCTAGATGTTTGCTCAGGTTTTGAAAAACTCACCCTGGGTTTAGAAGTTATACTGTCAAATTTCAGTTCTTCTAGTTTGGAAATGAATAAAAGCAGTAAAGCACATATTTAATTTTTTCTTCAATTTTCCGTTTTTACAAATGGTATAAGTATCAGAAGTCTCTTAGTGAATTGCTATAAGGAATAACCTTTTTTGAAACATGCCTGAGATTCATGTAGCATGTGACAGAATTTGTGTAAAATGTATTGATATTCTCTGTATGTCCAGGGAACATGCTTAAACAAATTTTTATAAAAGAAAAGAATGAGTAAACAAAAGTTCTTGATTTTAACTATTTCTCAGGCCCAGTTATGTTTCCATGAAATACAAGGCTGACTTCCATTTTCTCAGCTAGCACTTGGTAGTGTGTGCACCATGACTGTCAGCCGTGTTGCTCTTATTGCTGCCGGTTTCTCATTTCCCACTCATCAATATTCACAGTCAATCCTATATGGCCTTGAGCATTCCCTTCTCCCGACTCTTGCTTAATAGTTGTTCTTTCTCCATCAGCTCAGTACACAAATTGCTCCAGGATCCCAATTTTATCATGTCTCCTCCCTCATCAAATTGTTACCATCAGTGGGAACAATATTTTCTTGAAAAAAAGTAAAGTATATAGACATACATATTTGTCTTTCTCCAAAGTACAGATGTTCTCTTTACTGAGGCAACATATTTTGTCTGAATATTTTATTTTGTTGTTTCTGACTACTCACATTTACCTTTGCTATTCCAGGTTCCATTGTCTTTTGATGAAACAAAACTGATCCTTTTTGTTGTCTTATTTTTAAAAATATGATGCGAATAAACTAGGAAATACTTAGAATTTTAAAACTATGAACATAGGTATGCCATCACATTAGATATTTCCTTCCCCTTCTTTGGGCCCAGAGAAGTCTACCTTGTGTTTTTTCCCCCTACTCACAATATCTTACTGTTCAAAATGCATTAATTTAAAAGGAGTTTACATGATCAATGCTAACTCTCAACAACATTGGCTTTCTTTCATTCTGCAGCTTGGAAGTTATTTGCTCAGCAGTCAATTATCTATTTGTCATTTAAACTAGTCAGAGGCATCCTGACGTGACCCAGAGTCAGAACTCCCTGGTGTGTCAAAGAAGTGTGTGCTAATGATACCAACATGTAGTCACAGACTCGAGTTTTCATTCTTTCCTCAGTCCCACACAGCAAGCTTAACAGGGAACAGGACAATAACCTATGTAAACAGACCCAACGGATCCTCTCCAAAGTGCTATGTCACACCTTTAATACAACATTGGCCTTAAATAGAGTTTGAAAAATTCTCATTAGCTTTGTCTGATTGCTCTTATTCCAACAAAGTTTATTAAAAACAAACTTTCCAGAGTCCTGAATGTTTTGTTTTTAATGTTTTCCAGCTGTATTATTGCCTTGGGGAGAGGATTCACCAAGTTTCCCATAAAACCATTCCAATAGCTCCATCTAGACCTCTTACTTGTAATATAATTACTGGTTTATTTCAGACTAGATGTGCCATTTTAAAATTGTTTACACTCTATTTTTAGATTCATCAGTGTTCATTTTTACCTCCTTTGCTTTATATTCAAAACTACTTACATATTTTGTCTGTTATTTGTTCATTAGTTATATATTCTTCTATCATTGTTTTATTATTACTCTAGAAATTGAAACATTTTGATTTGCTACTATCTTCGAATACTTTATTTGTACTTATGGGTTCTTGCACCTACACTTGTCAGTTGCTATAGATAGGCAGGTTGATAAGAGATAGGTGGATTATTTTATTCATAATAAAGCAGTTATCAATTGATTATGGCTAAGGCAATTATCAATACTCCTAAAAGACCAGTTTTCTCCTAGATTCAAAATTTCTTTAGTTTTTAAATTTATGTTATAACCTCTCCAATGTAGAAAATTGTTAGAAAATGTTAGAAAATTGTAACAGTGAGATATTGCACTTTGCCCAATATCTCTTCAGATTTTTTTTTTGTCCAATAATCTGTCTCCTTTCACCCATTTGTTTTTCCTCCCACCTGCCACTGGGGGATGAACGAGTTGTACATCAATCATTTCTATTATTTCCCTTTCTCTTCTCCCCTTACCTTCTTTCTATCCTCATGGTATCGCTACCCTCATTAGTGGTCCTGAGGAGTTTATCTGTGCTGGATTCTATGTGTTGAGTGCTCTTATTTGTACCAGTGTACATGCTCTGGTCTGGATTTGTAAGATAGAACTGGGGTCATGAGAATGGGGTGTTGGTTGGGGGTGGGTAGGGAAGCATTAAAGAATTAGAGGAATGTTGTGTGCTACATAGGTACTATAATGTACCCTGGCTGGTTTGTCCCTTCCTTGTGACCCTTCTGTGAGGGAATGTCCAATTGTCTACAGATGGGCTTTGGGTCTCCATTCAACACACCCTTCATTTGTATCAAAAGGATTATTTGCTCTGGGTCTTCTGATGCCTGATACCTGATCCCATGAACATCTCACAGGTTGGTATGTTTCCTCCATGTGGTCTTTGTTGCTTCCCTGCTAGATGGCTGCTTAACTTCAAGCCTTTAAGACACCAGACACACCATCTTGTAATAGCCGGGCACCATCGGCCTTCTTTACATTAGCTTATGCACCTATTTTGTCTTCAGCGATCCTCTTGGGAAGATGAATATCACAGAATGCCAGGTTATTAAAACAAAATGTTCTTGCATTGATGGAGTTGAGTTCTGTTATGGTTAATGCTGTATGTTAACCTTGCAAAGCTATGGTATTCAATGGTTTGACAGGCATTGCAGTGATTACTCTTCAATAAAATAATCTGTGATTTGAAGTGGTTAACCTATCAGCTAAAGGGAAAGTTTCCTAATACTCACCTTTATAAATGGTTGTTTCTTTCTCAACTCTGCACACTTCTTATGAATTAAAATTGTCCTTGACACAGAATTCTCTAGTTTTCAACTTGTCTTTTAATACACACATCTTGGTTTCTTCAGCAGATGAAATAATCATGTGAGTCAGCAGATATATGAAGCCTATCACCAAACCTATAGATTTAGGACATGCCATCCTCCACAATTGTGTGAGGCACTTCCTTGAATACATCTCTGTATCTATTTGTACACAGGGGCAATTAAAATTTCATGGACAATGTGAACAAAGGATAATGAAAATTTTCATAAACATTTTGAATCCCTTTTGTCTATAGCTCTTCATTGGTCTTGGTCCTCTAGAGAAACCAGACAAAGGCAGTCTCTTAGTATGTTTTCCTATCTTTCCCATCTCTGGTTATTCCTAGTAACTGTCTTGGATGCCTCACACTGTCCATTAAAAAAACCTGAAATAGTGAATAATGTTATTCTCGTTATAGTTCTATGGAGCCCTAGTATTATGGAGGATTTGGCCTCGGGCTGCTAACTGGTCAGAGACTAGATCTAATGCTGACTACAATGTTTGACCTTCCCTTTTGGCAAACGCTCCTCAGATTCTTGTTGAAGGTGACACACATGATGTCTTGTGAGACAGTAAATCACTGTGGTACAAAATACTCTGGGTCAGGGCAGAGAACTAAGACTGAAAGTAGAACTAGTTGAGAATTGCCATGTTTTATGCTCATGGATTTTTTTGCTATAATTAAACATATTTCCTGATTAAATATTGAATTAAAAGTACTTCAAAGTAGTACATTTTAAAAAGTAACTTTCCTTCCCTTCCCCAAAGTTTTAATTTTTTTAATCTTAAAATTTCCAAAATGTAGGGCTGAATTAAGTTTAAAAGATAAGACTAAGAAAGAACAAACAACCTTGTTAAGTCATGTAGATTTCCTTGGGTCTTTGAATCATATTTCCCTGTTATGCAGATCATGACTTCTACTTAGATGTATTTAAGTTTATCTCATATCAATATTCTTTTCAATTTTACTAATTCAGCTTCCATGGGATGCTTTATAATTGATACTTATGTATTAAAACTGTAATGTACTCTGAAGCTTCTGCATGATAAATGACTCCCTCTTCTGTCTTTCCATTCCTCTTTAGCTAAATAAGAGCCAATAGAAGCTGGCACAATCCAGATTAGCATTTGGTGGTGAAGGTAAGGGATGTGCAATTTGAAGGACTATTGAGCACCATGAGGCAATTTTCATTCTGGCACCAGGGCAGATATAGCATCATTAACTTTAATGTGAGATGTATGACTAATCTGGAAGTTTTCACAATGGATCAGCACAAAGTTATATACTACAAGAGTACAGGTGGCTAATTATTGATGGATTTAAAATCAAAGTTGAATAGACTAAAAACCCAAAGAATTATAGCTTATCACTTGCAGAGATTTTTTTTTTAAGTTCTCCATCACAGGGAATAAGCCTCTGGTGATTTCCCTCTAGTCATGTGGAAGGATGGGAATAATCTGGTTAGCAGACAGTATTGGCTAGAACATTAGAGCAGATTAGAATGATAAATCAGGCTTGAACAATTAAAATTTTAATTGGTCTCCCTCTGATACCCTTTGGGCATCAACTCATTTTTAATACGTTCTCTATGTCTTGTTTTGTATTTTTCAAATCAGGGTTTCTCTGTTGTATTTTGTCATTGGTAGCCTTCTTGAATCTTTACTATGTGTTTTTTTTTTTTAGTATATGAAACCAAGGATAGATGAACCTATCAAGGCACAAACTAGAACCAGGGTCCCTGCCGGGTGTGGTGGAGGAGGTAAAGTTGGTAAGGGGGAGTTGACATCAAGGACTTCAAGACAGAAGAAAATGTTTTGAAAATGACTATGGTGGAAATTGAACAATACTGCTTGATATACTTGAACTATGGAATGGCATGATATCTGAATTAGTTCCTAGTAGAAAGACTTGGGGAATAAAAGTTTTTCAAAACAAAATTTTACCCTGAATTTCATAGAGCTTAAAATTATTTTATGAAAAGAACCAGAAAGACCAATCAAACTAATTTTTGTTTTAATGGGTTAAATTTGACCTTAGAAAGGTCTCTCTGTAGTTTCTCTCAAATCGAAAAATATTTAAAAGTTGTGTTATTTTGGAATAGAGTTCAAATTCTATTATTAATAGTTTTGTTTTCAGTTCTGCAGATAAGAAGACGACTTTCTAAATCTCATTTTCAGGCACTTTAGCATTAAACTTTCTTCATTAATTTATTCTCAATAAAATATACCCAATACACCTGGGAACATGCCTCAGTGAGAATCTATGAGATTGACATTATCGTGTTTAGTAAAGTACCAAAGACATGATTTTATGACACTATGTAAGTTAGAGTCAAGAAATAGTGCTCACAATAATACTGTCTACTTTCCTTAGTGTCTATTAAATTTCCATTAAAATAGTGTCACTCAAAATATATTTCCATTAAAAAATCAAAATGAATATGGCCTTTTGGAAAAACTCTAAGTGATTATTGATCTGTCGCCAGCAAATCACTGACCTGTTATATCTGTTGTTGTCAGGTTTGATCGAGTTGGATCCTGCCCATGATGCCCGTTTACAGCAGAAGGGAACATCCCCTGGGCCTACGCCTGCGCTGTCCTCACAAACGCTGTGCTTGATTGTCTGAGTCCCTGTTGCAGTTCCCGCGGCAGCCCATCTTGTTGCTGGGCTTTCTTTTGTGCTGCCTCTCTGCTTTACCAAGCATAATGTGCTTTTCCAGGGATTGATTTCTCTCAATAATAGATCCACAGTATATGCAATGAAGTATCACCATCTTTGCTACGAAGGAACATCTTGGCTGACTCTCTCCCTTGGCTCCCACCAACTTTTCTACTTTACTAATTTACAACTTACGGTTGTTATTTCACTTATATCATTTATGAATGCAATGCCTATATTTTTAAATGGTGAAAATGACTGTACCGTTGTTTTTAAAGTATCACAGTTTACCCCACTGCTAATTGTGTGGGATCTTGTAGTTATGTGAATTTTCTAAAACAAACAAAAACATATAATCACACTGTTAGCAGGAGTAGAGCTGACCCATAGTGCTTCCCTGGCTGTGACCCTTCAGTAGGATGTGGTCAACCCTTTCTTCTGAGCATCTGAGGGCAGATTCAGAGTTAGTAGCATTAACAATTGGACCAGTGACCCCCCCGAGACTCCTTACAGTATGTAAGGGTAGTAATAATGGGAGTTATCTCAGCATAGACACCATGGAAGCTGTGTTTGCAATTTACCTCAATGCAATAAATACTGGACCCCCTTCTTTTTCCTCAAACATTGGCACAAGCATAACTAGTATGGGGTAAAAATTTGTTAAATATACACACTCTAATATCCAAAAATACAGTGATTCTGAATTAGCATTTCTTCAGCGGGTGCACATAGACCCTGTAAATGGAGACCGTTATGTGAAATGAGATGCAGTTTATATTTAAATGTACGCTCTATGACCAGCTTTGGGTAATTGCTAGATAGCTATGCAGATGAGAAAAAGTGCATAATTCTAGGTATGCTATTTAAAGCAAATGAAGTTAACTTAAAAACCCATTGTCTTGAACCCCCTGTATCTTGAAGGAACAATGTACACTTAACCCTTATTTTACTGAATCTATCATTTTTATTTTATGTCATGTTTCTAGTACTAATGTTTGATTACTCATGTAACACTAAATCAGCTTTCTATCACATTAAGATCCTGGAAATTCCTTTGTAGGAAGTCTTGTATATACTAGTGAGTTACTCTTTTTCTAACTCAAATAACTAAGGCTATGTCCAGTTAACAACATAAGACATGCATCCAAATATGAATTAGCAAAACAAAACACAACAAAAGCTCTTTAAATGCTTTTTAAAAGCATGCGGACTTTTAAGAAAACCACAATGTCTCAAGTATGAAGCCTAGGCGTCTGTAAACAGCGCAGAGCCTTAGCTGCTCACATTGCCTAGCTTTGCAGAGCCGGACCAAGATTCATTTCTCTGACACTCTCTCTTCCACACACTTTGCAATCCACTGTCACTAGATTATTCTTTACCCTCTTAGTGTATTTCACTCATTTACCCAGCTAGCTTTACTCACCCTTCCTCTAGTTCATGGCATCTGTTCCCCATTTCTACCTGCTAAAATCCCAATTAACCCTTGGGACCCAGTTTAAGTATCATTTGCACAATTGGGTACTAATTCATTGAGACTCTAGTAATTGTTTCTTCCCTTGAGCTTTCAGACAGTTGATTTCCTGTTATGGTAAGTACATATTTTAATTGCCACTGCTAGCCTTCATCTTCCTTAGGGCAGAAGTTATATCTTAATATTGAATCTCTACCTGTACCCAGTAAAAAAAACCTTTTGCATAGCAGAGGAGCCGGGGCACACATTGACATGAATGTGAATGTGAGATGTTCTCATGTCACACTGTCCCCAGCCACTGACTTAATAGATCAGTGCTTACCTTCTAGTATTTATTAAGGTTATATTGTCAGAAGTAAAAAGAACATTGTAGTTAGCTATTATATAGTTAAAGGGTTTTCTAAAGTACTTATGAATGTGAACAATTTTCAATGTCCTCTCAAAGAGTAATTAAGTGGAAACATAGCCAGTGAAAATGTTTTCAGATAGTATTCTTTCACTAGCTTTCACTCAAGTAGATAAAAAGCTGTTTCATAAAAGCATCTTTATATCATTTCGCATCTTTCTTTTCTAATATGGATTCTAATTCTGATGTAATCATTATAAATTGTCCTGATGAGGAAACACTCTCAATGCAAAGGGAATAGAAATGAGATGTATGTTGCTTCATGCTGTTTACGTTTGGTGGAGAAATTGTGGTTTCCTGTGAAGCAGTAACACTATTGTCTGGATGTTAAAGAAGGCAATTCCCCAATAAGAAATGAAAAGAGATGAGACATGGAGGAAAGCTACTTGAGAAGAGGCACTGGAGGTCATGACGCGCAGAATCGTTCCAGGAGACGATAAGACCTGGAGCAATGAAGACAAATCAACAAGGGAAAGATTCTGAATTTACAAGCATGCACACAATGTATTAAATTTTAAATATAAAAGAACGATGAAGAATTCATTATATAGCAGGCTCTGTTCAAGGCTCCAGCAATATAGCTATAAACCATTTAAAATTCTCTGCTCAGGGCTTAAGTGGAGAGCAAATGCTTTGAGAGTGATTAGGGCAAAGAATGTACAGATGTGCTTTATACAATTGACGTATGTACATGTGTGGATTGTGATAAGAGTTGTATGAGCCCCTAATAAAATGTAAAAAAAGGGAAAAAAAGAAAATGATTAGGGCAAAGAATGTACAGATGTGCTTTATACAATTTATGTATGTATATGCATGGATTGTGATAAAAGTTGTATGAGCCCCTAATAAAATGTTTTTAAAAATGGTTGAAATAATTCCATAGAGTAAAATGGAATTTTCCCATTTGCTTCTATATAAGGGTAGCTGAGTACAGGACAGGAATACAATCATAACTAAGTTCTACATTCTCCTATGAGCCCCTTTTGCATTAGAAATTCCTCTAAGCACACAATTACTATTGCTTTTTCTCAGGGTAGCAATATTTATAGATTATAATCCTAGAGGGAAACATATCTTTCTGAAAGATACTCTGAGAGGAATTTGGCAAAGCTTAAGGAAAGTAAGGTCAAGTTCTCTTGATATCAGCTCAAAAATTGGAAAATTACTTCCATATTTCCCCGGGGTTAAACATTTTATGTATAAAGAATACATGGTACATGTTTCAATTTAGGATTGCCCCTTACTTTTTTGAGTAGAGTACTCACTATCTTGGGGGCTTTATTATGTAATTCCTGGAAGATATAGGCAAGCAACATATAAATATTAACCTACTGATGACATCCTAAAATTGTTGGCATTTTCAGTATCTGTCATTTGTGATAGATTCATAGATGCACACAATTCTGTAACATAATAGTACTGTATTGTGCTTGAGATACACTACTAAAAAGAAAAAAACAGTTTGTAAAATGTGAATATTTGGATAATTCATTTTTTGGAAACCAACATTTTCTACCTACCCTTCACTACAAACTTAAAAGAGATTTATGTCATCTATTAAAGGACATTTTATATCTTGGCCTTGGCCTATTATCCCTTGTTGACATATTTAATTAAGACTGAAAACAAATACACACCACAAACAACATAAAAGCTTGTGAGACATTGATAAGTTGGGTTGAATGATATTAAACCTGAAGTTTTTCTCTCCTCCCAATAAACACTCATGGAACAAAGCCTTTACCTAAAATATTGCTCTAAAGTGCTATCTTAGAACAAAGCATTACTAAAGGAAATAAATATGCTATTGCCGTGTCATTTCTTAAATTACACCAAGGTAAATACAGAGATCCTAGACTCCATAAAAACAAATTAAGAGATCATTACATTATTCTACTGAAACAAACAACAAAAAACAACACTAAGTGGTCCAAATATCTGAATAGGCATTCGTGTTTGATTACCTTTATTTTCAAATCATCTGGTCTCGTGTATTGTGGTTGGAGCTTTAATAATCCAGTTCACCCAACTCCATGCCACTGAGACCATTCCAACAGCTAGTGATCCCACAGGGCAAAGTAGAACTGCCCCTTTGGGTTGGGTTTCCTCGACTAAATCTTTACAGAAATACAGTCTCATGCTCCTAGGAAGCTTGTGAGTTTGAACTGATCGCCTTGAGGTTAGGAGCTCAAAACTTAGCCCACTAAACTATCAGGGATCCCAAATTCAGTTTAGCAATTGTAAATCCCAAACCAAAATGGTTGTCATCAAGTAAACCCTGACTCATGGATACCCTATATCCTTCAGAATAGAACCTTCCTACATAGTGCTTTAAGACACATGTGTGTGTACACACATACATACATATTTGTATATATAAATGGTGACACCAGCTTGCAATCATGTATAAGTATATACACATATGATTATGTATATATGTATATGCAAATATGCATTACACATACATATGTATACACATACATATATAGGTTTATACACATATATATTTATATATATGAATGATTACAATCTGGTGTCACCATTTGAGAGAGCAATTTGTCAATAGTGGGTAAACTGAAGAAGTACATGTCCTACTAATTAGCAATTTCTCATCTATCTATGTATTTTATATACATTAAATTATACATTGGGTTACTAACTGCAAGGTTGAGGATTCAAATCCACCAGTAAAGATTCAGTCTTAGAAACCCTACATAGATTCTCTGTGAGTCCTTATCTATTCAATGGCTTAGTAGATACATTATATATATATATATTCACTACCATCGAGTCAATGCTGACTCATAGCAACCTCATGTAGGTTTTCTAGACTGTAACTGTTTACGGGTGAAGAGATCCCAGTTTTTGGAGCTGCTGGTAGTTTTGAACTGCCCACCAGGCAGATCATTTATACCCTTGGAGTTTTAATTCCATGTTGGTAGGAATCCTGGACTCTATTAATGGTCCAGATGAGGGTGGGAACCAAGCCGCACCCTTTTCCTTGAGGGCATCTTTAAGACACTACTCCATCAAACCAAAAACCTAACACACTGCTGTCAAGTCAATTCTGACTCATGGTGACCCCATTGGACCTTGTAGCACTGCCTCCATGGGTTTTCTGAGACTGAACTATTTACATATGTGAAGTAGAAAGCCTCATCTTTCTCTCGAGCAGGTGAAGGTTTCAAACTGCTAACTCTATGGTCCCAACGCTCCCGATTTAAGAAACCGCCTTGTTTTCCTTATAAATTCACATAACTTTATAAAATAACTCGAGTAATGACAAAAACACATTCATATACTTATATTTTTATCATGCCAATTAAACAATTCAAAATAGATAAAATTTTATCGGCAGTTATCAGTTTTATGCAGATTTATAACATATAACTCAACTGTATGTGATTACTATTCAAGTTCTCTGTTCTTAATATAACCCATTTGTGAATGATTGTTTCTCAGTCATTAATCTTTCATTCAGATGACTAGGTAATTTCTAGCAGAAGTAAAATATTATGCACATTCATAGATTTGTTTTACTTGAAATAAAGGTGTTACCAGCAGTGAGGGACAAGAAGAGTCTACTTAAAAATAGAGAGATTATCAGTGAGCAGATATACTGAACCTTATTATTTTAAGTGTGTGTGTGTGTGTGTGTGTGTTTGTGCGCGCACACCACTAGAGCAAAACTCAAAAGAGTTCTCGAACAACTGGTCTACCCTCTCTACTCTGACTGATGGCTGATGCTCTAGGAGAGATGGAGCATTACAGTGGATCAAAGGAGTGTCACCTCCAAAGGTCCTCCTTGCTCTGGAGGAATTGTGCCCTATCGATCCCCCAAAGTCAAACAGACAGATAACTGGGCTTATTTAAGGGAGAGCCACCAGGAAAGACTAGTATGGCAACGCAAACTGGGTCACATGGCTTCACCATTGATGACATTGACAAAGTTTTCATACTCAGTGGTTCTCCTGTGGTAGAAACACTGACAAGTCATCTAAGAAAGGAGGCAAGGATGGAAATATTTAACTGCTAGGCTGAGTGGTTGCACTCCACAAATCAGGGGCTATATCCTATCTGCACCTCAACAGGCTCAGGAGGCCTTTTGGTTATATAAATGTTTGACTGTGTTAAAAGGTTGACTATGTTAAACTCCACTGAGCATTTCAAGTCTCTTGTTTTCACCCAAGTTGTCAGAACTGTTAGATTGGACGTAGCTGGTATGTGTCACATTGGCGTATGATTCATGGTTATGATCCCTACAACTTCCCGGCAGGGGGCAGGGGGCAGCTGATATTACTCAGAGTCCCCAGCCTCAATACATTCTGACTCCTATTTGACTCCCATTTGACTCCCATTTGACTCCCATTTGACTCCCATTTGACTCCCATTTGACTCCCATTTGACTCCCATTTGACTCCCATTTGACTCCCATTTGACTCCCATTTGACTCCCATTTGACTCCCATTTGACTCCCATTTGACTCTTCTGTCAACTCTGGGAAGCAAGCCTCTGGTTTGCCTGGTCAGTTCCAGAGGAGCATGAGCATTGGAACCATCAGTAATTGAAAACATGCAAAAGAATGTCAACAAAGGCCGTTTTAACCAGGCTGCATCAGGAAGCTAAGAAGTGAACCCAGAAAGGTCTTCGGAAGGAGGTTGTGGGGACATGTCACAGCAGAGCCGGTCTGGGTGTGCCGAAGGATAAAGTGGGAATGCCTACTTAGCTGCAGAGGTCATTTGGGGTGCCCTGTTAGCTCCTGGTCAGTTTTTCTCTCTCTCCCTCTTTGGGGCTTGAGCCCACAGAGGACAATTCACTTGAGTTTACTTTCTAAATGCCTTTCTTTTCTTACTCCTTAATTAACTTAGAGTTAGTTGGGACCCGCGGGAGTGGGAATTGAGGGGACAAGAAGAGACACGAGAAATGGAGACAAGACAGCAATCTGATCAAGTCTCGTTTCATGAGTAAAAGGCTACAGCTTATATAAGTCAGGGAAAGGGAAACAAGCTGCAGGTGTTTCCCTGAGAACAAATGGGGGAAAAAAGCCACAGGTGTTTCCCTGAGAACAATGACCGTAGAAAAAACAGTCCCTGTGGAAAGTTACGAGCTCAGGCAATAAAGATCAAGACAATGGCCAGGCCATGGCGGGGCCTCATGGCTCCCGACAGGTCCCCCCCCTTTTATATTTTGTAAAGCCAAGAGAGCTCCCTTCGGGAACTGCGTCTGTCTTAGGTTGTCAGGCATCAAGAGTCATCCTTACCCGTCATTGATCAATGGAATGCTTTCATAAAATAAGAGCAAACCAATGTCTGTCTTAGGTTGGAATGTCTTGTGCCGATCTTACCCGTCATTGACTGTCCAGTTCAACACACAAGGGCAGGGGGTCTTATCATAACTACTCGTATGAGCCACCCTGTTTGCACATCTCAAGGCAGTGGTAATGGACCTGTATAGGCTTTGCCTGGATGGCCTCAATCTGTTGCTTGATAAATGCCATGAGCTTGTTAACCACCACAGGTCCCAGTGAGAACAAGAGTAATAGGCTAACCAAGGGGCCAAAAGTGGTGAGAGATAGGGTAAAAGCCCGTTCAGCCAAAGAATCTAAAAGGACTAAACTGTATGGAGAGCTAGCCCCATATTGAGAAACAACCTTTTTTTAATTCCTTTATGAGGGCGAATTTGAACCCAACGTAATTTCGGACAGGCTCCCCCTGCTCATCTATGGTCTCGGTAACTGGGAAAGCATGTACAGGAGAGAAATCCCCCTCCTCTCTTTCTGCAGGCATTTTCTTTGTAGGGAGATGTTGCCTAGGCTTTTGAAGTGGACGGGCCATTTCCATCTCTTTTTCTGGTTCTGACACCCTTTGACTCCCTGATCTCAATGTCTGCAGCCTGGTAATCAAAGACTCATGTAACTCTTCTAGTTTTATCTGTTCTTTAAGCTGACTAATTTTTTTAAGTTCCTCTATTATAGGAGGACCCTTGGCCCCCTCTTCATCACTTTCTAGGGAAATAATGTCAATCTCCTTCTCTGGTGGAGACTCTCTGAGATCTGTTTTAGAACTGACTTTTAATATTTCTTCCGTCTGGGCGATGGCCACCATTATTTGTGGACAACTCTCCTTTCTATCAAATCTTTAATTAAATTCCAATAAGAAAAAGTTGTAACAGGAATTCTTTGCGGTCCAAAGACCTCATAATAATGCTCCAAAGCACTGCCAAGCCTTTTCCATCGTTTTATATCAATCGTCCCTTCCTGCGGAAACCAAGGACAAGTATCTTTTATAAAGTCAAATAAATTAAATAAATCACAACTTTTAACCTTTATTCCTCATGTCTTTAAAGCCTCTTTCAACTGTTTATTGATGCTGGATCAATTCTTTTCCCATTTTCAGGCACTTTTACTCACCTTCAGTCTCGGCGCGGCAGGTTCCCGTTGCAGCTGAAGGGTTTTTCTTTCACTTTTACTCGCCGGCCTCCTTCCTCACAATATCCCTCTTATCTGGGCCCCACATTGAGCGCCAGATGTCCCGACCTGCGGGAACTTCAACGCGGTCCCTGGAGGAGGGAGTAGGAACTGGGGAGGGGACAAAAGACTCGAGTAATGGAGACAAGAAAGCAGTCTGATCAAGTCTCGTTTATTGAGTAAAAGGCTACAGCTTATATAGGCCAGGGAAAGGGAAACAAGCCACCGGTGTTTCCCTGAGAACAATAAATGGGGAAACAAGCCGCAGGTGTTTCCCTGAGAACAATGACCGCAGAAAAAACAATTCCTGTGGAAAGTTACAGAGCTCAGGCAATAAAGATCAAGACAATGGCCGGGCCTCGTGGCTCCGGACAGGCAAGGTTATGGCCGGGTCTCATGGATCCCGACATTAAACCAGTACATTTCCTTGATTTCTGAACACTCATGTTTGTATTTGAGTAGCAACAACATACTGCCACACATTTTTTTGGTTTTCTTTTTCTTTTTTTCTTAAAAAAGCCTTTCTGGCTTGTTTTCATTTTAACTGCAGCTAATGCTGAGAAGAGGCAACTAGGGCTTTGGTGGCAGTGCAAGCCAACCTCTTACTTTAGAGCACGCTCTCTAGTGGGTTCTTCTACAGAGATATCCAGTCTTGGCATTTATGATAGCACATTGGTTAGATCAAGACATGACCTGGATAGTCCACAAAACCAAGACAGCAAGGGGAGCTTCTAACCAGAGACCCCTGAATAGAGTACAAAGCCCCACCTGAGATCTGATGCGTTAATTTTTTCTGAAGCTGGAAGACAGCATATTTGTGGAGGGCTTAGAGGAGTTATACACGCTAATCAAACAGATTACCCAGTTGAACCAGGCTTAACTCCCTAATGCAAGCAGCAATCCCAGATGTTCCAAATCTCTTTTGTTGAATGTAGACCAGAGGTTCCAGTAAATCTAGAGGCTCTGTGATGGGAAGGCCTGGACTCATGTAGCCTGGAAAGGAAAAGTGGAAAACGAAGTTAGAAACTGATTAAAACTTGCTATAAGATTAACTTTAAGTCTGACAGCATTTGACTACCTCTTCCCAAGTTCTTTGGGCTCTTGATTCTGGTGTAATAAACCCAGGGCTGAATGCTCCCCAGCCTGACAGCCACTCTGGTGGCTAAGATGATGATCAAGAGTCATTTCCTTTGGGACTTCATGAGAAATCCTTTCTTTCCAAAATAGGATCTGGTCTCTGGGATGGAATTGATAATTCGTCACCTCTAGAGGAATTTTTTTTTTCAGTAACAATACTTTAAGAATATTTATTAGCATTAGATCTATAGGCAAGATAATTAGTTATGGTATAGTCTTTGGTAAAATAACTCTTTTTCTTTAAACTTGTTCACTCCTCCTCGGGGCTATGTTCCTGGTGGTTCGAATGTGGACACTCTGGCAGTTTTACTGTAGACATCACTGACTTAGAGATTCCCTGCGCCAGGGTTTGCTTCTTTTAGCTTTACTGCCTGAGAGTGACTTCCACGCGGCATACAACTTCGGTCTTGCTGTGGGAACTTCTTCAACCACTGAAGGTAAAAGCAAGATTTAATATTACTGGCCAGGTTCTGGGGAAGCTGAGATCTAGGCACTAATTCTTTCCACAAACCTCTGTGGCTTCCTTACAGTTTCAGTTTCACCAGGGAAAGGCTTACCTTCATCCTGAAATGCATCTACTAAGATTAATAAATATGTCATTTGGTATTGGTGCTGAGAGTTTTGCAAAGTCAATTACAGAGTTGAACCAGGAGATGCTTCTGGGGTGATGGGTGGGCTGCCTATTCCAGCCTGTGAGTTTCTGGGCCAGAGCAGTATAAACGGCATAGATATCAACCACTGATGTGCTGCAATCTGGGTTATCTCTAAGGATATGTCAAGCAGCTCAGTCACACTGGATACTTCTTTCCAATGCCTGACGCAAGTAACTTAGGATTTATAAGGACTGGATCCCTGGTGGAGTAGTGGTGATGCAGTGGACTGAAATCCTTATGGTCAGCTGTTCAAAACCACCAGCAGCTCCATGGGAGAAAAAGGCTGGACTTTTTATTCCTGTAAACACTTACAGATTCAGAAACCCATGGGGGTTCACTAAGAGTTAGGATGGACTCGATAACAATACAGTTTTTGTTTGTTTGTTTTGGGGGGATTTTTTTGAGTGTTGCTTAATGGTTATGCATTGGGCTGCTAACTGAAAGGTCAGCGGTTTGAAACTACTGGCTGCTCATGAAAGACAGGGTTTTCTCCTTCTCTAAAGAGTTAGAGTCTCAGGAAGTCACAGGAAGAATTTTACCTGGTCGTGAATGGTTACCATGAGTGATATTGACCTGATGGCAGGTGTTTGGTTTGAGTTTGAGGTGTTGTAGGCACCGAAGCTTGATTTTAAGGATACACTTCTAGTGTTTGTTTCAGAGAGGGGAGCTCCATGATGGAGTCTGTACAAAATCCTTAGCGGTGTCAATGGAGGCACTTAACTCTCGGTGGAAGCTCTAGGAGGAGCATAGACCCCATCTTTCACTTCTCTGTGTAATTGCTGCATGAATTCCATTTGGTGGCCCTGGCGGTGCACAGCAGCCACCTCCCTTGGCCTTTTGTGCACGTCTGACAGCACAATTCCTGCCCTGTATCAACACATGGTCGGCACTCCCAGCAGCCACCAGGAGAGCTCTGTTCAATCAGCCACTCCCACTGGTAGCAGCTGCTTTGCTTTAGCATAGAAAAGAGACCCCTGAATCTTAAATATAACTTAAGGAGAGCATTCATTAAGTCATGAACAAAATAAAGACACGTCCACACCATCCGGATGAAGGAGACTATTAGCACTGTCATATGGTGTCCGTGGGTTTTGCTGAGATACAGAGATTTTAAAAAGACAAGGGAGGGCAAGGAACACTGTCATAATAGCAAGCTTAACAGCAGATCAATACATCAAAGTTGCAAGTGGGACAACAAAAACCGGAACAGGACCATGAATGGGACACATCCATTATATTTAATAGAGGAAATTATAAAACTGATGCAGGGCCTTCTGATGCAGGCCATCAGGACATGATTCATGCCTCAATTGCTGAAATTAGGTTCTTGTTGTACCAAGAGAAAGTTTTACTTTTAGAAGACATAGTGCATGACAAGAGGATTTTTTTAGACGCGTCTATGAGAAAGAAAATGATGCCTGCCGGCATGGACAGACTCAGTTCTTCTGGTCCACAGTATACTCACCAAGCTTTTAAAAGATTCGCAAATACACACAATTCTTAAGAACTTCCATTGTGGTAGCAAAAGATTCTGGGAAATGTGATCGTGAGATGTCATGGGCTCTGTGCATGTTCTATCCAAGTCTTCACCTTAACTCCCTGCTCTCCGTGTGTGTGTGTGTGTGTGTGTGTGTATGCATACACATGACAGATAATGGCCTCTGGGCCTAGAAAGAGAATGTAGAAAGAGATCCGGTCGAGGGAAAAAACAGAATCAGATAAGCTAGAACCATTCAAAATGACAGGACTTTTCAGAAGAGGCTTAGGCTCTCTGAAGTGCCTGAACAGAAACTTCTCAGGCTAGCTCCAATTCCAGGTTCCAATTCCAGCTTTGGAACTGAACAGAAGGCCATCCACCCATACCAGACCTACCCAGCTTCCACTTGCCTGTGTGGTCTTAGCTAGGTCTTCATTCGAGATTATCTAGTTCCCACTGATGGATTTGTTACAAGGCAACCCATTTCAATATAGTATTAGCATGCATATTTATGTGAATATAATAACAATCAAGTAGTGTTTCCTATTTTTCCAGAGCTAAAAAGATTTTCTATATTCCCAGATACTTTATAAGCTTTTGTTTTAAACAAATATTTACTGCATAGAAGTATTTTTAAATTTTTTCTTCATTGAGAAAGAGTTGCAAAATCCCAAGTAAAGTATGGTTCGAATTTATACATATATATGTATGAATATCCATTTACATATTCAAGGGTAAGTAAACAATATTGCTCCTAGGACTCCTGTTCATAGACTCATGAGTGAATTCCAAAGAACCCGTCTCTGCAATGTGTGGATGTAGCAGACACGCTCTCCTGGTAATACACTTGTCTTGATCTCTTTAAGGAGTCTGGGGGAAAAAAAAAAGTCCAACCAAAGCCGTGGTTTCTGAGTATATCTGCTTGGCCAGTTAAATTCAAAGCAGAGAGGTCGGCTCAGATAGTCATTGTGACTGTTTGGGTCTCCAAAAAGCTAATCTTGGTAGATTTCTCCACAGCCACAGGATGCCCCATGGCTTTGTTAGAAGTTTTAAGAATATTGAAAATTGCGCATTGGTGCAAACAAAGACCAGGACGTTTTCATTCACAAATAGATCCTTCCTCATCATGATAATGCACCTGCTCATTCTTTGATGGTAGCCCTGACTGTCATACGAGAACATCATTGGGGAGTTTGTAGGCTGAGCTCTCTAAAGAAGTGAACCAGTGACCTATATCCATATCTATATCGCCAAGGCGCTGTGTTCACAGAGTGACTGCAACGACAATGGTCTCGAACACAACTGTGATGGTGAGAATGGTGCAGGATGGACAGTGGCTTGTCCTTATGGATGTAAGGTCATTGCTAGTCAGAACTGATGTCGAGGCCCCTGGAAACAGCAGCATATAGATTGGCATATTTGACACCAGTTGATGACATTGCGATAAGATATAATTCTAATAATTCATTAAAATTATATCCTTCTTTACCCTACTGCTCACTAATATGTGACACTTGACTATGTATTATGAAAGCCTTACTGTGCAGGCAGCACACACAGAATGCCAGTAATGACTCCACACCGAGTCATATATTCTGCCTTCACAGCTTGTGAAAATCTAAGGTTGCACTTTCAAAGCCAGTACCTGGGCATATTTAGATAATAAAATTAACTTTAAAATACCATATTATTTCAAAAACTGAACGATCAAGAACATCTCATATACTGTCAAAAACCAAACTCACTGCCACTGAGTTGTCAATGTCGACTCATAGTAACTCAATGGGACTTGGTGGACCTGTCCTTGTGGGTTTCTGAGACTGCAACTCTGTGCAGTGGTGGAAAACGCCCATCTTTCTCCCACACAGCAAAGCAGCCGGTGGTTTTGAACTGTTGACCTTGTGGTTAAAAGCCCAACCCATAAGCGCTACACTACCAGAGCAATGGAAAAGGATGTTTCCTTGATGGCTATAATAGGTGTAACTGGGCAGTGTCAGGTAGAAATACAAATTGGTTTCTTCATTCAAAGGCAGAGGAAACTCCACAAAAAAAGAAAGAAACTCAAGGCTATCGAGTAGTTGGATGCAGACTCAGAACGATCAGATATGACAGAGTCGAACTGCCCCTGTGGGTTTCCGATACTGTAACTCATTACAGGAATAGAAAGTCCCTCTTATGAAATGTAATATAATTATAAACCTCAAGATTTATGGCAGAAGCTCTTGTAGAGTTTAAGACAAAGAAGAAAAAGAAAAAAGAAAGACTCCATAAGAATGTAAAATCAAGGATGGACAATCGACAAGCTGACAGCTTTCAAGCTTATAGTTTTAAATGCCTAACTATAGCTCCTACGGTAGGCGGAGGAGGGTGGGTGAATGAGTCTCACTCAGACCTCTGGCTGAGATCCAAAGATGATGGTAATAGTACTTATCTGTCAGCACATTAAAAAGGATTTGCCAAAAAGTAGACTAAATAGGTCATTTAGGTATGCATCCTTTTAACCTCACCCAGTCTTTGGAAGAGAAAGCTGGGGATTTATTAGGTACACGTCGTCTTTGTTCATTCTTAGTCACCGAGGGCTGGGGCTGGGAGTGGGGAGGGCTTCCTGTGTTGGAACCTAGCTTAACGTGAAGCAGCTCCATTTCGTTTCAAACTGCCTTTAACCCCTGCTAGCAGTTAGCCTCGCTTCTCCTCTCCCCGCTCCAGGCTTCCCCGACAAGACCTTGACTCTTCCGAGATATCTCCAAATGAGGCAACTGCCTGCCCAATTAGCAAGAAATGCACACTATCTTGTAAGACCTTGAAGTAGCACCTGCAGCTGCGCTGTTCTCTCCAACGCTGTCACCCCGCCAACCTGATAAAAAATGTAACAGCAAGAATATCCCTTCCCTTAAGTCAGCCCCCTACTTTGAGCGATAAAAAGTTTGGAATTTCTTTGTTTGGGATGGAGAGGTTTTCCAGGCACTAGCCTATTCTTGGTGCAGCTGCTTAATAAAGGCTTTAATTATTGATATAGTGGTATGCCTGATATCCCTGTTTACATCTATATCTAGTCTGTAACTGGAATTCAGGTTCTTTTCTTACTTAAAGACAGATTTACTTTTAGAAGATATAGGGTATTGCAAAACAAAAGTTTCTATAGAGATCACTATGAAGAAGAAAACCTTACTAGCCAGCATGGTCAGCTTCTATTTCTTGCCAACACCCACCACCTCCCCGACATGCATACCAAACATTCCCATATGCACAAGGTTCTTGGGAAATTCTACCAGGAGTAGCAAGGGGGTCTGGGAAATACAATCCGAAGATGTTATCATGGCCTTTATGCTTGTTCTGTCCCAAATTCCACTTTGCTTCCTTGCCCGATTTAGCTCAGAATCCAACTGATTGGTTTTCATGAGAATCATTGTGAAAAGTAGAATTGCCGACAATATGAGTGTGATAATTAAATTCTGTGTCAATCTGACTTGACCAGGGTTCTCAGTAGCTTGACTGTCCAGGCTATTTCGATGATGTGACCTAACATAATTTAAGCAACTCCAGGATGGGATCTGCTGTGAGCAACAAATCAGTCATGTGACAATTACTGTGGAGAACAATTTATTATTCATGCCACAATCCTAATGATGTTTTCCGGGGTGTGGGACCTAATATATATATGTACACACACACACACAAACATAAAACCAAGTATGTGTGTGCATATATATGCGTGTCTGTATAGTAGCTTATTAACATATCTATGTACACACACACACATATATGTATGTATGTCATGGAAAATTTCCTCACTTCTTGCTGGCCTGGGTTCTGCATCAGGTCCCTGAGCAAATGGCTCATCACATGGCCTATCATGTTGCTCCTGACCCTGTGAGCCCTCTGAAGTGCCAACCTAGGATTCATCAACCTCTTCTGCATCCACTGGAAGCACTTCTTGTTTGCTTGTTTTTTGCCCCAAAGATTTTTTTATTTTTCTCAGGAAATGCACCTACCTGCTAATTCTTTTTTTTTGTTTATTTTAATCATTTTATTGGGGGTTCATACAACTCTTATCACAATCCATACATCCATCCATTGTGTCAAGCACATTTGTACATTCGTTGCCCTCATCATTCTCAAAATATTGGCTATCCATTTAAGCCATTGGAATCAGCTCCTCATTCCCACCCCAATCCCTCCCTGCTCCCCCTTCCCTTATGAACCTTTGATAATTTATGAATTATTATTATTTTGTCATATCTTACACTGTCCGGTGTCTCCCTTTACCCACTTCTCTGCTGTCCACCCCTCAGGGAGGAGGTTATAAGTAGATCCTTGTAATTGCTTCCCCCTTTCTACCCTGCCTTCCCTCCATCCTCCTGGTATAACCACTCTTGGCACTTGTCCTGAAGGGATTATCTGTCCTGGATTCCCTATTTCCAGTTCCTAGCTGTACTAGTGTACATCCTCCGGTCTAGCCAGATTTTTAAGGTAGAATTGAGATCATGATTGTGGGTGGGGAGGGGGAGGAAGCATTTAGAAACTAGAGAAAGGTTGCATGTTTTATTGTTACTATACCGCACCCTGAATGGGTCGTCTCCTCCCTGAGACCCTTCTGTAAGGGGATGTCCAGTTGCCTACAGATGGATCTTGGGTCCCCACTCTGCACTCCCCCTAATTCACAATGATATGATTTTGTGTTCTTTGATGCCTGATACCTGATCCCTTCAATACCTCGTGATCACACAAGTTGGAGTGCTTCTTCCATGTGGGCTTTGTTGTTTCACAGGTAGATAGTCGCTTGTTTATCTTCAAGCCTTGAAGACCCCAGATGCTATATCTTTTGCTAGCCGGGCACCATTAGATTTCTTCACATTTGCTTATGCATCCATTGGTCTTCAGCAATCATATCAGGGAGGTGAGCACACAGTGATATGATTTTTTGTTCTTTAATGCCTGATAACTGATCCCTTTGGCACCTCATGATCACACAGGCTGGTGTGCTTCTTACATGTAGGCTTTGTTGCTTCTGAACTAGATGGCCACTTGTTTACCTTCAAGCTTTTAAGGCCCCAGATGCTATGTCTTTTGATAGCTAGGCACCATCAGCTTACCGGAAGCACTTATTATGTTCCTGATCCCTGCTTCATCAGCCATGTCAATTATGTAAGTCAAATAAAGCCTCCTGCTTAACATCTGACTAGGAAGCCCTTTCCCTATCTTCATGGGCTACTTATACCTTGGGCTGCTAACCAAAGGTTAATAGTTCTAAACTACCATCTGTTTCAAGGGGGGAAACATGAGGCTTTGTACTCCCATAGAGTTATTATCTCAGAAACTCACAGGGGAAGTTGAACTTTGTCCTGGAGAGTTGCTATGTGTCAGCGTAGACTCAAGAGCAGTGAATTTGAGAATATCTAACCAAAGAACGTGAACTGGACGGGACTGACCCACTTCTATAATTGCGTGAGTCATTTCCTCTCTCTTGCTCTACTATATGTGTGTATGTGTATGTGGCAACAGATATGACCTACATAAATGTAGGAGTGTGATGATGCTATGCATATGCATTTAATGAGAGCATATTAGAGAGCGATTGGACCCATGTCCCTGGAGTGTGAGATGACAGAGATACTGGTTGTGTGATTATTGTTTGGAGAACACTCACAAGTCAAAGAGAGCTGAAGTTGCCCATGCAGGTAAGGAAAGTGATGTCAGCAATGAGTTTCCAGTATTTCTGTTGCCAGGAACAAGGGTTTGGGATTGTCTGTCACTGGTTTATCTAAAGACCAGATAGATTTGAGAAACTCTTAAATTTATTCTACATCTGAGACAGAAAGAAACAGGGGGTTTGCTACTTCCAAACTGCTTCAAAAATCCAGTAAAAAGTAGGAAAGTTTAATGGTTAGATATTATGTCAACTAGACACTCCTTGGTAAGGGCAGGAGTGACGTGTAATCAATGGCATCAAAGCTTGAAGCCACCATTGTGCCATCATAAGCCTTTTGATGAGAGAGAGAGAGAGACCTAAAAGAGGAGAATCCTTTTTTGGTCCTACACTTTCTGCAGGAGCTGGATTTTGCATCTGGTTACTCAGCCTCCTGGAGTGCTGCACGCTGATCCCAGGAGCTGGCTGTGGACTACTGATGGTGGATTCCTTTGGCTGACTTTGTGTCCCTTGCTGTCTCAGCTTCATCAGCCTGGTCAAGTTCCTAGAGCTCCCACTGCTCCTAGGATCCATTAGCAGAGTACCCCCCTGACTTTAACCAGACTGAACATACCTATTTTCACAACCGTGTAAGTCATTTCTTGATAGAAATCTCTTCTTATAGACAATATATACAAGCATCAGTAGTTTTGTTTCCCTGGACAAACCAACCGAACACAGCACATTATATACTCCAAACTATGTGGGAAAAATATCAGGTTTTGAAATAATCACAGGAAGCAATTATCTAAACATATACTTTTCCAAAGCCAGACCACCATCCCCCAGAGTACTATGCGCCATTGCTTATTGAAATGGGGGAATATGTTGTGCCGGGCTGCCTATCTTATTGTCCTTGCTTGACAATACAGGAGTATACAGATATGACTGATTTTTTTCTTATTTTATTTAAAGCACGCTCTTTTTGTTGTTTTTGATTTATTTTGGATTGAGTGAAAGTTTACCGAGAGAACTGAATTTCCATTGAATAAGTCACATACATTTTGTTTTATTAACACTGATTGCAATCCTCAGGATATAACAGCATTCTTTCTGTTTCCTCCTGTGTTTCCCATTTCCTCTGTTCCTTCTTTGTCAGAATTGACTTCATGGAAGTGGTCTGCATCCTTCTTTCCTATTTTCTGAGTTTTGTCCTTTTTGATCTCACCTGACTGATTCTTCAAAGGAGAGAATATTGCATCTAGCATTATTGTTTACTGTATCAAATTAACTCACTACTAGCATGTCTGTTCTGACTCATAGGTTGCAATAGGGCAGATTACAATACTCCTGTAGGTTTCTGAGGCCCTAAATCTATATAGGAGCAGAAAGCCTCATCATTCTCCCATGAAGCCCTGGAACAGCAGTTGGCTGAAACTGGTGATCTTGTGGTTAGCAGCACAACATAGACCCCACTAGACCTCTGGAATGCCGTTGTTTACCAGAGAGGCCTGTTTATGGTTTAGCTAAGAGTTGAACCATGGAGTAGGGGTGAGTTCAGCTCCAGGGTTAAAGTGAAACTCAAGGTGACATAATAAGACTAGGAAACTACCTCTTTTATTATTTTGATTTTTTCCACATTTTTCTCATACTCTATTCAGAACCTGTTCTTGCACGCTCTTTCCGAGAGGTCTGCAGTGGAAGTCATGCCCTTCGAGTTAGGGTAGAACTCAGTCTTCTTCTTCTTCTTTTTTCTGGCAAGTGAGGAAGGGCTTTGGTCATGTCAGGTAGAAGGGACAGTATGTAGAGAGCCTCAGAGCAAGTGACAGCTACATTGTCGGGTACCTTGAAAGACTTTGGTATGACTCGAGTGAAGGGACCCAAAAGATCTAGCAGGAGATGGGACCAGAGGACGGCCCGAAGGAAGAGTTTTCTGATGGCTTACATCAATCTAAAGTGTTCGGCTTCTGTCCTGAGACAAGACGGCAGGTTGTAAGCAGAGCATGGACAGAACCTTTTTGAGTCAACCAACCCAATTAAACATCTGTCAAGGCTAGAGGATTAACAAAAATCAAGCCACAATCAGGCAGGCACACACAAAAAAAACAAAGTCAGCACCGTCTGTCACATGCTTTGAAGGTCAGAAGTGGAAGGACTGGAACACAGTGCCAGTCCAAGTCAACATGTTTTGTATCAGAGTTGCAGAGCAAAGGCTCCACCAACGACATCATCCAAAATTTATAGCACCAGTCCACTTGAGGAAGAGCTCGCATTTTGTCACAACATGTAACAAAAGACAAAACACATCAGTTTCAGTCAAAAGGTCCTCTCCTCTATTCTCCATTGCCTTCATGGAGACTCATAATAATAATAACCCTCTAGGGCACAAAAGAACAGCCCCAAGTTTGTAATCTTTTTTTCTTTTAATCATTTTATTAGGGGCTCATACAACTTTATCACAATCCATACATACATCAATTGTGTAAATCATATTTGTACATTCATGGCCCTCATCATTCTCAAAACATTTGCTCTCCACTTAAGCCCCTGGCATCAGCTCCTCATTTTTCCCCCTCCCTCCCTGCTCCCTCCTCCCTCATGAACCCTTGATAAGTTATAAATTATTATTTTGTTATATCTTGCACTGTCTGAAGTCTCCCTTCACCCACTTTTCTGTTGTCTGTCCCAGGGAGGAGGTTATAAGTAGATCTTATCATCGGTTCCCCTTTCCCACCCTACCCTCTCTCTACCCTCCGGTGTCGCCAACCTCACCACTGGTCCTGAAGTGATCATCCATCTTGGATTCCCTGTGTTTCCAGTTCTTATCGGTACCAGTGTTCATCCTCTGGTCTAGCCAGATTTGCAAGGTAGAATTTGGATCATGATAGTCAGAGGGGGGGCGGAAGCATTTAGGAACTAGAGGAAAGTTTTATGTTTCATCGTTGCTACATCTGGCTCATCTCTTCCCCGTGAACCCTCCATAAGGGAATGTCCAGTTGCCTACAGATGGGCTTTGAGTCTCCACTCCGCACTCCCCCTCATTTACCATGATATGATTTTTTTGTTCTGATGATGCCTGATACCTGATCCCTTCAACATCTCGTGATCTCACAAGCTGGTGTGCTTCTTCTATGTAGGCTTTGTTGCTTCTGAGCTAGATGACGGCTTGTTTACCTTCAAGCCTTTAAGACCCCAGATGCTATATCTTTTGATAGCCAGGAACCATCATCTTTCTTCGCCATGTTTGCTTATGCACCCATTTGTCTTCAGTGATCTTATCATGGAGGTGAGCATACAGATAAGATTTTTTTTAGTTTTATGCCTGATAACTGATCCCTTTGGCACCTCGTGATCGCACAGCCTGCTGTGCTTCTTCCATGTGGGCTTTGTTGCTTCTGAGTTAGATGGCCACTTGTTTACCTTCAAGCCTTGAAGACCCCAGACACTATATCTTTAGATAGCTGGGCAACATCAGCTTTCTTTCCCACATTTGCTTATTCACCCGCTTTGTCCTCAGTGATTGTGTCATGAAGGTGAGCATCATAGAATGCCAGGTTAAAAGAACAAAGTATTCTTGCATTGAGGCAGTACTTGAGTGGAGGCCTAATGTCCATCTGCTACCTTAATACTAAACCTATACATATATGCACATAGATCTATTTCCCCATTTGCACAAATAAATATATTTACATATGTACATGCCTTTATTTAGACCTCTAAATTCCCTTTGCCTCTAAGCTTTTTCCTCTATTTACTTTGGCTTTCCTCTTGAACCACTATCATGGTCAGTCTTCATTTGGGTTTCAGCAATTCCTCTTGGTTACTTTATGCTTGATCATGCCCTCCCAGGCCTCCTACACCCTCCTCACCACCGATTTGGATCACTTGTTGTTCCCTTGTCCCTGGGTTTGTTAACACCACTACCTTTCCCGCAACCTCCCCCTCTCCCTTGTCCCCCAGAACTCTCGGTCCCATTGTTTCCTCCTCCAGATTGTTCATCCAGACTATCTTATTTAGGCAGACCTGCAGAAATAATAACATGTACAAAAACAAGAAAGGGAAAAACCAAGCAACAAAAGAAAACAAAACAACAACAACACCAATAGGCTGATGACAAAAAACACACAAAAGAAAACACAACAAGAATGAAAAGCTTGAAGTTAGTTCAAGGACTGTTTTTTGTCCTTTGGAAGTGTTTTCCAATTGAGTCTGTGGTGGCACCAAGCCCAATATTGTAATCTTTATGGAAGCAGTTCACCTGGTCTTTCTTCTGCAGCTCATGGATTTGGATGGGTAACCTTTTGGTTAACAGCTGAGAGTTTATCCACAGAACCACTGTGATGGCTTAGTCAAAAGACAATGACTTTGAAGTCTTCATTCCAATGTCACAAAACCTGGAAAAGAGAGAGACACAGCAGAAGAAAAATACAATCAGAAGGGCAAAACAGTAGACATCAGCTTCTGAGCTTGGTGGGCTTGAGCTAAATAGCTTTGACTTTGATATCAAATTTGATTTCTATTGATAATGTGTTGGATTTTTTAATATCTGAGAGTGAAATTCTTCTAATGTTCATAGTGTTGAAAATACTAAGACTTTACTCAGAATAAAGGAATCCTCTTGGTGTAGTGGTTATATCTTGGGCTGCTAACTGCAAGGTCAGAAGTTTGAAACCACCAATTACTGTCCAAGAGTAAAACTAGGCCTTCTAATCTCATAACGAAATACAATTTTATGGTCTATTTAAATTTGTTCTAGTATTTAATATGTTTGCTTTATTTTGATTGAGGTTTTTATCTGGTTTACTTTGTTATTCTTGTTAGTTTTAGATATATATGTAATCCAGGATAGGAAAAGATATAGAAAAAGTAACTGGATTAGTTGTCCCTCGGGTATATGGCAGGAGAGATAGGGAGAAATAGGAGCTAATAATGATGAGTACGAGGCTGAAGAAAATGTTCTAAAACTAATTATGGTGATGATTGTGCAACTTAATGTGATTGAAGTATGGAGTTGTAGGATGTGTGATTTATATGCCAGTGAAACTGTTTGGGAAAGCCAATAAATAAGAAGAGTTACGGTCTCAGAAATTCACAGGGCAGTCCTACCCTGTTCTCTGAGCTGGCATTCCCTCAACAACAGTGAGTTTGGTGTAGTTTTGAGTTACTCAGAATATTATCCAGGAACCAAGAACAGAAATCAGAAAATATGTGTTTGACGGCAGTAATAACAAAATAAAAATACCTTAAAAAATCTATAGCCCTACCCTTCCATGAAATTAAGCCAATTAATAAACCAACAAGCACAAAAAGAGATCTTCACTAAATTCCAAAGTGTAAAATTCACACATTGCCTTTGGAAAATGTATGTCATTGATTTGCCCATTAGTCTTTTCTCATCAGACTTTTTATTTGTTGATTTCTAAGTTATCATGTCTTGGCACAGAGCTCTGTATGTCTGAATTTACTTGATCACAGCGAGAAGGAGGCAAGGAGACAATCACAGCATATTATTACTGCACACATTCCATGACATCATCTTTGACTCCTTTGGGGAGGAATATAATTATTCTTATTGCATATAAAGCAATATGGGGAAGATGCATTATTTCAGGAGTCAATGAAAAGTTGAATGAAACCATTCAAATGGGTATTCTTAATTTTCAAAAGCCAAGAAGTTCATCTTTTTTAGGATAATTTTCTAGAATATTATGTTCAAGCAAAGTTTAAATAAGGACATATCAAAATAGCAGTGGTGAACATGGTGATAACAATTTAAGAGATACTCAGGTATTTTAGAAAATATATTTTGATACTTAGAGTTAAAGGAGGTAATGACCTCTGTTGAGATTTATTGGGTGCGGTGCAATGGGGCTCAGATTGAGGCCTTTAGACTTAACATCACTATCGAATTATTGGAGTGCTTTGAACTATTTATAAGATTTAAAAATCTTGTCCTTTTTCCTGCACGGTTACTAAAAGTAAGCATATTTTGTATATTGATAATGACTATATAAATTAAATGCTACACATTTAGTTGGTCAAATGTTTACATTTTTAACTGAGCTTATTCCTGCTGCTCATGTTCAAAAATTGTATGGAAAGCAGTCATTTTGTTACTTTCAAAAATCTAAAACCAAGCATTTCTGTGGAAGATGTGGAATAGCAGTGCTTTTGTCTGGTTCTCTTCTATAAATTGTATAGTTTATTGAGTGAAAAACATTACTGTAAAAATATGTAGGAAGGATGAAGGAAATGTTTAATCTTTTTTCTGAGACTTTTTTTACATAAGTGTTACTTTTGTGGCTTTCCTGAAAAATTAGTGATTTTATCAAATTTGTTACAGTGCAGATTTATAAGGAAGAACTGCATTCCTTTTAAAAAAATGTCTGGCTGTTAGTCTAGTCAGGATTCTCCCTAATTTGTCATTGATATAAATGTGTTTTTTCTTGTTGAGTAGTTATGACTTTGATGAAATTTCAGAGTTATAAATGATAACATTAATTTATAAATTAACAAGAAAATAATTATAGCTGATTAACTATAAAGAGCATTTATTTCAAAGAAAACATTTTTCAGTCATTAAATTCTCCCAAGAGCTTGTCTCCTAGAACACGACATTCAATTTATGGCTTCATGGATGAAAGAAAATTCAATACTATCCGTCCACAAAGTTCGAATCATAGTTTTGCCTTGGTGTATTAACAAATGTTTCTGAAACATACATATTCACTTCAGCAATACTTTTGCTCAGAGTTCTAACATTGTAGAGGCTTTTGGTAGCTCACAGTTATGAAATATAAAGTGATAGGTTATACTGTCAAATAATGAAAAAAACTTAACTCTTAGGAAGTATTGTAAAACAAATAAAACATAAAACATTTAAGTAATGATTTCCCCCCAAATACAAAAAAATGCTTTCTTTTGAAAGACTTGTATCTCATTCAATCATTCCATGCACTGGTTTGCTAAGTAAGGCATTGCTCTGAAATATGTAATTAGATGAAAAATCTTTTTATCATTGTTGCAATTCTATATTCATTAGATAGACCATGGAAGCAAACTAAAATAAAATAAAATGGTATGAGAACTCAACTAGGATAAAAAAATTGAAGAAATCCAAATGATTCTAGAAGCAGAAATGTGTATGGATGTTTGAATGAAAAACACATCTATTCTGTAAACCTCAATCCCCATTCAGTTTAAAGGTTTAAAGATAAAAATTAAAAAACAGTAGAGAAACCTTCTGATGTTTTCACCTCCTTTATTTTTTACAAATGTTAGTTCCATTCACTTTAATTATATTCTGATCTATGTTTATTGCAGGATTCATGTCAGTATACTAACAGTAGTTTTGTCAATTGTTTTATTTTCTAACTATCAAAAATGTAAGGTTGTTATAGAAATGATATTTAGGTCATGAGGTAGTCTGAGGCCTAAGAAATGTATCCATAAAGTAATGGCTCACTGGGCCAGCCATAAAATTTGTCAAGAAAAATATAAGTATTTATTATTATTATTTTCTTCTGTAAGTCTCAATGATATTGAATAACTCCTCAAATCTCCAAGATAATTTCCCAAGATAGCCCTGTACTAAAGTATTAAATCTAAAAGCCTATTAATCTAGTCATGAAATTAGTCTACATTCCAAATTGGTTTGAAAAAAATTATATTCACATAAAATTCACATAATTGCAAAAGCAGATATATTTAGATGTCCTTGACCCAGTATGATACAAAATCTGTCATTACTTTGGGGTATTTCCAATAGGCCAGTTGTTACTGAGTCACATTGCGTGTGTTCACCCAATTTAGTGGTGTCATGCCATCTATGCCATGATATTGTAAAATCCGATGAGAAGCAGGCAGTGAGGCAAAGTGAACAACTTATTTTTCAAGGAAAATCAGGAAATACCAACTGTTTTTTTTCATGGGAAATCAGAAGATTAGAAAAAATGCACAGCCTTACTCATGCATCTATGTATATGTTGTTGGGTGTTGTCCAATCAACTTGTACCCTCTGTCCAACAGAATGGAACACTGCCTGCTTCATGGCCATCCTCCCAATGGTCCCCATGTATGATCCATTGCTGCAGCCAATGTGTCAATCCATCTCACCCAGGGGCTTCTTTTTTTAATGTCTTACCACTTTGCCAAGTATGATGCCTATTATCAAGTAAATTATAATTAAACAGAGTATAAAAATGAAATTATGAGCATTTTGGTGACAAAGAAATGTGTATAAGTATACCTCATTGAAGATTAGAGTAATTTGGTAGATCGTGTTGTTTAAAATGTTACAGAAATATTATATGAGACCACTGTTAGTAAAAGAAGGGGAAAAGCCCAACAAGATAAAGACTTTCATAACAAGGGAACAGACTATGGTGTTTTGTAAAGGAGTGAAGGCAAGGAAGGAAGATACGACAATAGACGTGGTGCTTGGCAGGTGTTAATTTGGGTAATGTGGAAGATGGTGGTGCACAATAGGAAAAAGAGAAATGAAGAAGTAGGGTAAAGTAAACCATTGAAGGTCTTGATTAGTAGTGTAAGCTGTTGGATATGAAGTTGATTATCTGAAATATAAACCCCTACCTAACTTAAAATTTTATTTTAAAAAGTCACACATGTAAATATAAAACAATAAATGTGTTCAATATTAGGGATAGGGAAATCATTATAGCATGTCATAAGGAAACAAAGGAACTGGTGTAGTAAGAAAAATCAAAGTCAATCTCTGAACAATCAACAGTGACAGATTTTGTCTTCTGGCTGACATCAATTTAACATCAATTACAGACCACGTTACCCGCCTTCCTGGAAAAGAAGCATGGCGCTCTAGATAATAATTCTGGTGACTGAGTTGAACAGTCGCACAAATCTAACTTTATTTGTACTATTTACTTTTTCCTGAATTAAACGGGGAAGATGATGAAATAGTACTGGCACCACATCCCCTTCGTTTCCTACTTCAGACATGGACATGAGTTTGGAATGCATTTTGTAACATGAGAAGAGAAGTTTACTAAACAGTAATCAGTGAAGTAGTAGAAAAATCAAGTGCTATATTTAATCCCAATCTCACATATGATGAAATTTAAGATCACAGAGTGTAAATAATTTTTCTAAAATTAAACTAGTTTTTATGCATTGAAATTATAGTTTTCACCTATTTTGTCCTCAAAGCTCGTGTTGTTATCCTTACAGCTATGACATCTCATCCTACGTCATGCTTGAGTTTCAGGTAGAGGTAAAGAACAAGTCAGGATTTAGAATACTAAAGGGTCATTAGGGTCAATTAGCAATATACAGTCCACAAAGACCATGTTCTATTGGATATCCAACTCTGTGAAGTAGCAATTGGAATCTTAAAAGCCTGTGAGTGGTCATCTAAGGTGAATAACTGATGTTTCTCCTTATGAAGAAAAGAAGAATGAAGATAATCAATCCACAGGGAAACCTTTACTAAAACATCTAACAGACCATGTAAAACTCAGTCTGCACGACCTTGACCCTAGAAGAACTGCATGTGCAATGGCTCCAACTGCTGATCAATTGACCTTGACCCTAGAAGAACTGCATGTGCAATGGCTCCAACTGCTGATCAATTTAATGGGATCACAATAAAAGGCCCTGGGAATAGTGGGAGTAAATGTGGAATAAACATCCTAAAAAGGACCATACTTGCTGACCAAGCTCAGAGTGGTTAGAGTCACAGGACGTGCTGCATAGGCAGTTTGTCAGAACAGAAGTGGCAGAGAAGTAAGAAGTAAGGATTATGGTAGCCACCCAATCTGGTGTCAATTTAAGGATGAAGAGTGGAGGGGTGGAGTCTAGGCTGTCAATCTGGAGATAGCCAATGAGACTTCTGTGTGGGCAGGGCCTTCTCCTGAGCATTCTGGGAAACCTGGTACTTCCTCCTTGGAGGTGGAAGACACCTCTCTCTCTCTCCCTGCTACTCCCTGGGAGACATTTCAGAAGACAAGCCACAGACCTTGGAACCAGACCTTGGAAGCCGGAGAAGTCACAGGGAGACCCCTGCCAGTATTGAGATGCTTACAATGCCAATGGACCCAAAGACTTTCTACCCACTAGCCTGTGAGCGCCCTGCATTTGGCTTCATGGCATGTGTTTTGTGAGTCTGAAGAGGACTTTATAGATTGGTATCAGTCATATGGGCTAATATTGGACTTATGGCCTTGGACTTGACTGGGTGGGGATGTTTTCTAAATGTTGAGTTCCTTTTGTATCTAAATATCTTTCTTATACACATATGTGTGTCCATGGATTTGCTTCTCTAGTCTATCCAGACTAACACAGGATTTTAATGTAGTCATAAAGTGCAAAAAGACCTTTTCAAATACCTCATATGAATGGGAAGGCTGGATAGTGACGAAGAAAGACTGAAGAAGAATCGATGGCACAGTTGGTGGGGTTGGTGAAGACCACTGAACACAGGGTGCATCGTTCGAAATCTGCCTCACAAAGAAGTACACCCAAAATACTATAGCAAGGAAGATCAGACTTTGTCTCATGTAGTTTGACTAGATTTTCAGGAGGAATCAATCCCTGGGAAAGAATATCATGCTTGGTAAGGGAGAGGGTCATTGAAAAGGAAGAAGAGCCCCAGTGAGATGTAATGACACAGTGGCAGCAACATGGGCTCAAACCCAGGAAAGACTGAAAGAACGGAACAGCATGGGCAACGTTTCAGTCCATTGTGCAGGGAACAGCTTTGAGTTGGAAGCAACTTGACCACACCTAACAACAATAAAAGAATGGATTAAAACAAAAAAACTAATTCTAAAATATTCACCAGAATTTTTGGAGCCATTGCCAAAATGGAGTTTTTTTTAATATAACTTAAGTGGAGCTGTCTATGGAACTTCAGAAAAACTAAAAATGAAAAATTATGACTTAGTAATAAAGACTCAGAAAGCAGATGTTTCTTCAAAATAATTTTTTTTCTCTTAAGTTGTTGAAACAACCAAGTGTAATATTTAGGCAGTATTCATTGTTTTTTCATATTATCCAATCCATAGATCTCCAAATTCATTTGGCCTAACACCTGATTTTCAGGGAGAAAAATTCCTCGGGGTAATTTCTGTACAATAGCCCACAATCCTGGACAAAGTCTAAGTATCTGCCTTTGCATGCCCACCGGATGATTCCAGTCCCCCACTCTCCACGAGTGGTGGCACTCACTTTGGGAAACACTAATAATCTGATTATAATTGATCTACCTCACTACCACTTTGTAAATATGATAATGCAGTGAAGTATTTCACACCTGAAGTCCATGACAATGCATTGAGGTATTTCACACTTGAGATCAACCAGAAAAAATTATTACTTACTAATTGTCAGTAGGAAACAATCCTCCAAACGCATTGTAAAATAATATAACTTTGAGTAACAAAGAATCATATCTAGAGAGAAACTAGTTTGTAGGGAGCCACTGATACATGCTTGACTCTTGTAGATAAGAACTCATTTATCCACTACAAGCATTTTCCTTCTGTTTTCTACATGTATAGTAACTGTCATTTATCCTTGGAGTCTTTCATTTTGTTCATGATGCATTATATTCCAAAAAGCATGATACTTTCCTTTGCAACTATCCCTCACATGTATCCTTTCATGTATTTTTCCTGCTGTTAGAGAAAATTAAAAGATGGAAATCCTGTGTCAGAGTCTCATAACACTATTCAAGGTAATAGCAATAACATTCTTCATTATTTATGAACTAGTGGAAGTGTGGCCATAGGGCTTGCCCAAATTGACCAATAGTTTAAAAAAGAGCCTTCTCAGAAGATAACACTCTGCCCATTAAACCAAACATGAAAGACATTTTCTTTGAAGTTTCAAATAGAAAGCCAAGCTTGAGAGGAGAATCTATGCTTCATAAGGAAAGAAATTACAGTTGGGATAATTTTGTGACTTTATAGATGATGTATATGATTATCAGGTGAAATCTAAACACACCACATACAGAATTTTATTTGGAAAATTTTTATCAAGCATGTCTATTTCAAAATGTCTTCTTTTGCTTACAGTTCTTCTATCTTACTGTTCTTCCACCACTCCCGCAAGGTCATTCTTAATAGATGTTGGTTCCCCTTAACTGTCTTTTGCATGTTTTATTATGTTGGGTATCTAGGGTAGCTTCTTTTAGAAATACGAACTTTAGGTATCCTAGGGTTCCTGCCACTTGGAAATGATTTATTAGAAAATGAAAGGTTTCTCCCTTAAAACTATTCTGGCACTATTGTCTGTGATGGAATACAAACGATGTTCACCTTAAACATTTTCTGCTTTTATGTTCTAGATATTTTGCAAAGAACACACATTTATTACATAATCACTAATAAGTTATGCACATTATTTTACTTCAAAATTGTACATTTAAGCACCATTCTCTTATGTTTTTCACTTATTCCACATTAGGTTCACTATATCTCTATTACCCAGAAAAGTCTTATGATAAATAAAGTCTTTAGAGGTTGGGCTCCGTAGCTTATTTTGATGTCCTGCCTCCATTGAAATGAGCTTGAACCATTTAGAAAGGTATGTGTAGCTAATATTTTATTTTCCCAGGGCCAGAAGCTTGAATCAGATGCATTTCTAAGCCCTCGGAGGCAGTTCTAAAATTGTGTGCGCTGCCCAAGCCAACACAATGGTTTTACTTCAACTACTTTTATTACAGAAGTTCCTGTTGGTCCCTCCCTTCCAGTTCACTCAAGCTGCTCTTGAGTCTTCCTAGCTTACCGCATTCCCTGAGCATGTCACAGTAAGATTTAAAATACCATCAAACAATCCCAAACTAGTTATTGTACTCATTCTATACCAGTGTTTTGGAAATGTGACTTCCATTTTGCCTGAAGAAAGATTTGAGGTATATCAAAAATATACAATTGTTCACACAGTTCTAGAGTCATGCAAATGAAGGTATTTTCCAAGTCCATTTGTCAGATGTCAAGTTGAAAACCTTTCCTGACTTGAATAGTTACAGAGGATGCCATATCCAAGATCAGCAGGCTCAGTTCAGGCTGCCAATAATGATAAATGAAAAGTCAGCATGTCGGTCTTGTGACTGGAGAGTGAATGATTAAATTCAAGGTCAACATGACTGATGGCTCCCAAGATTGGAAGGCAGTGTGGCAGGCTGCAGGATCAATTCCAAATAACCAGAAGTTGATGAGCCAGATGGTGGATTCAGACCCAACAAAAAGGTCAACAGGATTCCAGTGTCCACGTACATAGGAAAGAGGCGGCATCCCAAGGAAACTTCCTTTCCATTGAATAAGGGCTGTGACCTGAGTCAAAGGGTTCCATTTTACACTTATTGGAGTTGGTGACATTGTGTCAGGTCATGTCATGGGGGATTACTAGACCTAAACTTTCAAACCATTGAGAATGTTGGCCCAGGAAAGTTGACAAAAAACCTATCACATGGCCCTTTTAATGATAAAGGTTTCTAGACTCTGAAGTAGATCTCTAATGTTTTAAAGCTAAGAACTCATGTCTTAAGTGTATACTTCAGGTGATTCAAGTACACTAAAATTTAAGAAACTATCCAGAATATATGGAAATAAATGGAAAGAGAGCATAACATTTGCTAAATGTTTTATATGGCATTTAACATTTAATACACTATGCTATGTCCATAGTGACATGTTATCATAGTTACTCAAACTTATTTAATCCTCTGCTCAATCTATTATACATTACTAACAGAAGTCATTTTAAATGAATTGAAGGACAACTCACTTTCATTATGTTGCTTAGATTTTTGAATGTCATCTTAAGTTTTAGTGAATTGAATATAATAATATCTTGGAGGACTTTTGAGCTCTTAATTATATCATAGGCAGTTAGAATCTTTGTAAAAATATATAAATTAAAGATGTTTTAAAAATAGTCAACTCTGAACTGATTTATTGTTAACAAAATTAACTGCCGGCTCGTTCTATTTTTCTGACAGACAGTAATTAAAAGTTAAAGTGTGATTGTTTTTTTTAATAGAAAATAACTTTGGAAGCTCTACTAATTAAATTTCTCCTTAAACTTGTCAAGAATATTAAAGACATAGGTCACAAATATATGGTAGCTATAATTACTGTGCCTGCAGTTACCATTTTTAGTTAGGCAGTTGTTGCTTTTTTTCCCCTTCTCCATTCTCAAGCAGACTATAATTATTCTTGTCAATTTAAATATATTACTCTCTGGAAAGCACTGCAATTTGTCCATGGACCGAGATGGTAGTTGGAAAAAATATTGTTAGTAAATTTGTCTCATAATTTATTTTAGCTTTATCTATATGAGACATTTTAAAAAACAAATCATAGAAAAAGTGTATAAGAAGTCAAAAATAATATTTCTATCTTATGGAATGGAATCCACATCTAATAATGGTAAACTGTACAGCAAATCTGAAGTTCTGAGCTTGCATATCTGAATTTGGTTATTTTCCCTCTCCTCTCTGGCTAAGTAAGCTGGCAGGATGAGAAGATGGAGATTAAAAGGTGCACGCATTTAGAGAACTGATCGTAATCGGTTATCTTTGGCCTCGAAGGATATTCATCCTTTGGAATGACAGAGTCCATTAGGACAATGTCATTTTGGTGAGTCGAGATTGGAGCCCTAAATGCTTGTAGGTGGCCGTCTGTTGTTGCTGTTCTTAGACATGATCAAACTGGTTCCAACTTAGAGCGACCTTGTGCATAACAAAAGGACCCATCTCAGAAACAAGTGTGGTGTGTAGGTGGGGGCGTAATCTTATTATAATTAAAAAAGAGAAACCCCGAGGGAAGCATGTCTTTTGTACCCTGAGATCCCTGCCATCCAAAGCTTCTCAAGGCAGAGCTGTGACATAATGGTGATGCCAGAAAAGAAGCATAGAAACAATGGCAGCATCACAAGCATGAAACAGAGTGGTTAGCTTCCAGCGCATGGAGCAAGTAAAGCTGAGTACCTTCAGACAAGAAGTGCGCTGGCAGGGTGGGGTAGCTTAAGTGAGGGAGCTAGGTTTGCGAACCGAACCCATGGATCTTGAGCCTAGGGCCTTTGAGATGAACCTCCCAGTACAGTGAAGTACTCTGTGGGCATTTATTGGTAGTCCAAAAGAGCCTGGCAACACATATCTGAGCAAAGCAAAGTCCAAGTTCAATATTAGTAAACAGACCATGTGGATCAAAGATCAAAAATCAGGAAGAGACCTGCCGGAATGACTAAGAAGAGGCACTATTGACTAAAGAACTGTATCTTGAGTACTTATAGTGAATTCTGGCCGTTTAAATTCCCTCATCAACATTACAATTGTGAATATGGTCTGTAAGTTACAATTGTGAATATGGCCTATAACTCACGATGTGAATTATTGAATTCAACAGAGATATTAAGGGTGCTGTGGAAGGTACAGTTGTTGTCAGACTCTACAGCAGGTTGGAGCCTGGAAGTTTGGTTGACCTCCACCTCCTGAATTGTTCATGGACTGATGTTGAGTTTGAGTCTCTTCCCTCTTTAAGTAATCAGAGGAGGTCAGATGCCATCCCACACCCTTGTCAAAACCCCACAACCACAGCGTCTCCTAGCCTAAAACCAGAAGAACTAGATGGTGCCTGATTACCACTTGAGAAACTCTGACCAGTATCACAATGGAAGATCCTAGATAGAGTGAGCATAAAAGATGTTGAATGAAATTCATTATTAGTAACCAGACTTACTAGTCTGGTGGAAATTAGTTGAATCCCAGAAACAGTGGCTCTTGAGACACTTTTCAAACCTGAATCTGAACCCACTCCCAGGGATCGCCTTTCAGCAGAACAGATGAGACGGTGAATTCATGAGGCACATGTTCCTCAGGACAACCGACCAAATGAGGCCAAAGGAGTAGCTTTCGCCCAAGTACAAAGTTAAGGCATCAGGAGTGGAGGGGCAGATGAGCTAAGGAAAACAGGGAACACGTGCAGGTAGTGTAAAAATGCTGTTACATTGATGGAATTGCAATTAATGCTCATGAAAAAAGGTGGAAAATTGTAGAAATTAATTTGATCTGGGAAATCTCACTTGTCACAATAAAATGTTAAAACAAAATGTTCTATGTTTTCAATATTACTAGATATGCAAAACAATCTGCTTTTCAAAAAGTGTTAAGTTCTTTTTCTTGCTATATGTTTTACTCATAATGCTATTGAGTGAAGACAAATATCTAGAAAAGTATCTACTTCAAAACTCAAACTCAAACTCACTGTCATCAAGTAGAGTCTGACTCATCGCAACTCTGTAGCACAGGGTGGAGCGGCCCTGTGGGTTTCTGAGACTGTGACTCTTTACAGGAGTAGAAAGCCTGCTCAGTTAGAGGGGAGTTGGGTTAGGTTCTTGTTATTGTGTCAAAGGAAGCTGTGCTCTAGTCTTACAGAGGTTTTGTGTAGGAGACAAGTCATTTAAAGAATCTTCAAGTAGTCCATGGTATGAGAGAAATAAGTGCTAGAAAGGTAATCATGTCTTGAGAACGGAAGGTTAGAGATTTGAGAATCCGAGATAGGAGCAATATAATTTACAATTATCTACAACATGATGATAAACAAACAAGCATGATTTCTAGAAGCAATGGACAAAGAGCAGAAACTACATGAAGCTCTAGGCTAGCTAGCATGTGTTCTCTTATCACACTTTGTTCTTTTCTTTCTTTTTAGACTGACTTGTGCAATAACAAGATGAGCACAGCACCAGGATGAATGTAAGTGAACACAATCCCTGCTCTGAAAACCCCCTTGTAGAGTCCCATGAAGATTATGGTTTCACTGCAACAAGAATGGTTTTAGAATTAGGATATATGAGTTATAAGATATAATAATCAATCCAACTCTTTAAAGGAACAAGAAAATTACTTCTGTAATCTTTATTTGTATATATCCCTTTGGATGTCGGGAGAATCTTCTAATAACACTTAGAACACTGTGACTATTTAAATTGTTTCTAGTATATACTTAAAATATCTTTGAACCTTAGTGTGGGGAAATATCTGATTTTATTGATCATTTAATATTTTATTTCTAAATGTGTACAGAAAATATTTTGTTACGTTATAATAATGTAGTATTTTCTATGTGAAAAATACAGTGAATATATTGAAATGCCTGAACAATTAACTTAGCATTTATAAAAACCATCTTTAAAAATCACAAAATGCATTATAAGAATTCTCAAAGAATTTTACAATTACCTTTTGTATACAACATATTAGACAGAATACAATGTAGGAGATTTAAATGGGTTTAGGTAGTAGATGGTCTATCCTCAGTGCCATCAAGATAATCCTGAATCATTGTGACTTTATAAAGCAGAGTAAAACGGCTGATTAAGTGTTTTCTGAGCCCCAAATCTCTAGGAGTGCAGACTTCGTCATCTTTCTCCCCTGGAGCATCTGGTGGGTTTGACACATTGCCTTATTGGTTTGCAACCAAATACTGAAACAAGATTTTTCTAGAGCTACTGGCAAAGAATGGGTTTCTCAGATAAGATTACACAACCATTTGACTTTTTCCTTTTAATTTTAATATTAGCATTCTACTATGAAATATTTTTTATTCAGAGAGAAAAACTTTCGTTTGAAAAAGAAAGTCAATCAGAATTGCAAGTTTGACGTGGTAAAAAAGCAGGTCATCCTCAAACATCCAAGATTATTTAATCATGAATCAGCTATCTACAATAGTGTGGCTGAGACTTCAAAGTTTCACAGCAAATAATTTATTTTTATCTTAAATAGAATGTGACCTTGGCATAAGTAAAGTATAGCTTTTCATGGATCAGTCTTCACTCTGGCCTTGCTCTTGTCACTAATATGAAATACATTACATTTGTGTATTTAAACATAATTTCATAATGCAGCATATTTCAAAGCTGTGCTTATTAAATTAACTCCTGTGATAATAAACAGTAGCAAAAAGCCTTGCCATTGTTACAAAAGGCCATAAAGAATACTTTGTTCCTGAATCATTATTATCCACAAATGATACATCCCTCTCTCAATTATACATGTGCATTATGATGTTAAAGATAGATTACTTTCAACAGAATATCACATAATTTCAGGCACATGTATAACATGTGCATGAGAAATAACCACTACCAGAAGAAATAATTTTCCTCCTCCATTATTTAGGTCTCTACTTTATTCTTTTTCTTGAAAATATGAGCGGCTAAATGTAATAAAGAACACTTTTATAATTGATAGGAGAATGAGCTATTTGATAAGAATACATTTAAGATATGGAATATAACTGGATTTGAATGAAAATTGCTTCACAGTCCACTGTTAAGTCAAAACTGAATCACAGAACCTTTTTGCTAGGTAAACTATATCATGCAAAAACAACAAAAATAAAAAAATGCTGGTTTAATAATAGAGGAAGACTGAGCTACAAAACCGATCCTAACAAGAGGTACTCTTTAAATCAGATACCGTCACATGCTACACAGTCCAAAATTTCGTGAGTTGCATGAGTTAAATTGTGGCTATAAATTATGTGAATAAATATAAGAATATTTAATTTTTTCTCTTAAAATAATGTAGATCAATTTATATTTTAATATTTATTATCTAAAGTAATTTTAAACATCCTTAGACCCTTGTCATTTGAAATCCTATCATATGCTCTATATTATTCTAACATTGTTTTTTTTTTCCTGATGTTTCTGTGTCAAAGTGTTTTCAAAGGTTTGGGTCGATTCAGATGAGAGTTTGATTAACTGTTTATGTAACTATTATCAAGATAATTTCAGATAAAGGTGCTTATCCTTGTGGTGATTTAGAATGAAAAAAATTTAGCTTTATCAGTTGGATTTTAATTTCTGCATATGCATGCGGAACTGGTAAATGAATGATGACCAAAGAAGAATTACCGTATATACTCGAATGTAAGCCGACCCGAGAATAAGCCGAGGTACCTAATTATTACCTGGGAAACCAGAAAAACTGATTGACTCGAGTATAAGCCTAGGGTGGAAAATGCAGAAGCTGTTGGTGAGTTTCAATAATTGAAACAAATGAAAATAAAGTTACTAAAAATTGAGATATCAACGGGGTAATGTATTTAAATAGTTATTTTCAATAAAAAAACATAAATAAAAGGACAACAAGTCATTTAACATTAGTAAACCAGCACAGTAAGTGGAAAATAGGTTCAACAAAAACAAGAAGGTATCAACAATGATACCTTAAGAGTACTATTCCCTGAGCTCAATCAGCAGCCAAGATAAAATGTAGAGTTAAAATCCTTCAAAACTGGATTCCTCATCATCATCCGGATCCCAATGCAGAGCTTCAGCTGGTGTGAGGTCATCATAGATGCTGTCCTCACTGAGATTGCCGTCATCACCATCACTGCTGTCATTTTCATACAAAGCGCAGTCTTCACTGCCATCCACAGCATTACTAATACTACATTTCTGGAAGGCATGTTGCACCATGTCTTCTGGAATGTCTTCCCATGCATCTCGAACCCACTTTGCTATTAACTCTATGTCAGGCTTCATGAGATTTCCTCCTTTTGTTAGTCAAGCTTGACCAGATGACGTCCATTCATGCCACTGACCCCTGTATAAACCGAACCCGTTTTTCAGCATGTGACTTCTTAGAAAATGAGTCTTTTTGCCTTTGGAGATGCAAGACAAATAATTAATCTCTGTTTGATGAATACAGCTCCAGAGTGTCTATAAATACAGCCTGTGTTAAGTTGGTTTCTCCAGACAAGGAAAGCCAGCAACATACATGTACAAGAAAGAAATGTCTATCAAGAAAATTCTCCACACAGGTTTAGAGCAAAAGTCCATGGCCCAAAGTCCATGGCTTAGATGTAAAACTGGAGGTGCTTCTCAAGTCACACAGTGGCGGGGGTAATGAACCAGGAACACCGCAGACCAATGGAGGCAGCTTTCAATTCTCCTAGGTAGGCAGGTAACATGGCATGCTGCCGACAGCTCTCAGGGTTAGCAAGCAAGTTGATGGGACTGGCACAAGTCCCCCAAAGACAAGATCCAGGCCAATGGGAAGAAGGGGGGGGTGAGTTACAACATTGCTGTGTATATGTATGACATAGGCCACACTACAAAGGAGCTACCACCAAGCTGTTCCCTGAGTATGGGGGTGCACTCCACCCCAATCTTCCCACAACTATTTGGTTGCTCACACAACAGCCCCATGATGAAGCTTACATTATGTTGTCACATTGTGAGGGAGGCCTGAACTGCCCAGCTACTGAGCATTCTGGTTAGCCAAGTTGACTCAAAACTACCATCCAGTCTTACTAAACAAATTCAGGCTTTATTATTAAAGCTAATACAATTTTTCCCAAATTATTTTACACATAGACTTAAATGTTTGAAAACATATAAACCACTTCAATAAGTTATCTTATCCACTTGGTGAACTTAAAGTCTACCTTAATTTTTTCCATTTTAAAATATTTTTGAAAGTTTCAAAACTAAGACTATGTTATAGTACAAATGTGAAAAAAGAATATAGAGTAAGTGATACATTCATGGAATGAAATAGTCCCAAGTAAACAAATTAAAAAGCAAAAATTGAAAATTGATAAATTACCATTTCTCCTTACATCTTGTGTGTGTGCTTATTTTTTCTTTATTTTTCTGAATAGTTTATACTTTTATTCCAAAGTGATGTGAATTCCAATGGAAAATGTATTTATGCCTAAACTAATATATATAATAGAAATTTCGCATGGAATTACATACAATTTACTGGAATAGTTATCAATACAAATTTTTTTCTCTTAAATGAGTTATAAGATTTTTTATATACCCTTAAAGGAGTTTTTGTTTTATAGTGAACTTTGCATTGGATTGCTAACTATAAAGTGGAAGGGTCAAACCCACTAGTTGCTGTGTGGGAGAAAGATAAAGCTTTCTTCTTCCATAAAGATTTATAGCTCCAGAAATCCACAGGGGCAGTTCTACTTTGTCCTGCAGAGTAACTGTGAGACAGAAGTGACTTGGCAGCAGTGAGTTTATTTTGAATTTGGTTAACATATTTTTGGAGACAATATGTCCTTAACATTCAAAGGTTATGTAGATAGCAGAAAAACATAAACCTTAATAAAATAACTTTTATCTAAATACTCTGCTCCTTTTAGTCATTTTCCCCTAACAGTTTATCTCATTGTTATAGGATGAACTGACTAAATTGCCTAGAAGTTACTGGGCAACTTGAACTGTAACTGTAACATGCCATTCAGTCAATTCCAACTCATAGCAGCCGTGTGCATAACAGAATGAAACACTGTCTGGTCCTGCACTTAACATTTAAAGTTTCAGCATCCCACAGATAGGCATCTTATTCATCATTGGCATTACACACACATAGGATAAAAGAAAATTTAGCTAACTTGATGGATAATAAATTTTTTCTAATTCATGAATAAGATTTTCAAAAAGTAGCTTTTTTTGCAAAATAATCCAAATTTTTTAGGGAGACAAAGAATGATAATATCATTTATGCAACTATAAGTGAAAACATTTTATAGCTACAACTTGAAAATTAAAGTAACAATTTATGATATCTAAATTTATGCCTTTATTTTAAATATTAAGACATTACTTCTTACCATGAGGATTTGATTGGGGTATATTTCACAGGTTGTTAAATTTCACAATAGAAAATAGGCAGGATAAACAACCCCAAGGATAAAACAAAGGGATGGATGGTTCCAGAGGGACATAGGAGAGGGAGAGGTGGAGGAAAGGAAGAGGGGAGCAAACAAACCCTGGGTTAAGGGAACAACAAGTAATCTAAATTCAATGGTGAGAGACTATAGAATGCCTAGTGGGTTTGATCAAGTGCAATATAGCCGAGAGGAATTACTGAGAGCTAAATGAATGTCAAAAATGAAACTGGGACAGGAGGAAAGTAAAAGTAAATAGAGGAAAGAACAAGAAGGCTAAGGACATTTATAGAGGTATAAATACAGGCATGTATATATGTAAATATATTTATATGTAACGATCAGGATATAGGTCTATGTGCATTGAGATAGTGAAGGTTTATTGTGCCAACATGACTGATAAACACAAGAGGGATTAACTGAAGAGTGGAGCAATAAATGGCTCGTGAGTCTCAACTTTCTAGTTCTCGGGTCTCTTGCTCTCTGATGGTTGGACTAGGGTGCAGCTGCCTTAGTCAGTTCCCTGTTTCAGTTTGCAAGGCTCACTTCCTGTGAGATATCCCAGAGAAGAAGCCACATGGACTCACCCTGATGTAGCCCTAGGTGCTGAAGCAGCGTGTGGTGACCCCTGCCAGTTGTGAGATGCTACACCACCACTGGATTCTAACATTTTCTATACCCTGGCCTGTGATCCTCCTGCATTTGGCATCATTGTGTGAGTTTTGTGAGTTTGAGGAGGACTTTGCAGATGGATGTCAGACTTAGGGGCTTGGACTGGACTGGGTTGGGATGCTTTTTGAATGTATACTAACAATATATATAAATTATCTCTTACACACATATGAGTTTCCATGGATTTGTTTCTCGTCTACCCAGACTAACACATACACATATTTATATGTTAAGTATTAGCATACCAGACAGACATTCGGCATCTACTCAAGTCTTCCCTAAATGCAAGAACAATTTGTTCTAATAACCTAGCATTCTGTGATGCTCACCTTCCCAACATGGTCAATGAAGACAAAATGGATGCATAAGCTAATGTGATGAATAAATCTCATGGTACCCAACTATCAATGGATATACTATCTTGGGTCTTAAAGACTTGAAGATAAACATGCAGCCATCTAGCTGGAAAGCAAAAATGCCCGCATGGAAGAAACACATCAACCTGTGTGACCATGAGGTGTCGAAAGGATCAGATATCAGGCATCAGAAGACCCAAAACAAACAATCATATCTACACGAACGAGGAGGGCCAAAGTTGAGACCTAAAGCCCATCTGCAGACAATTGGACAGCTCCTTAGAACCGGGTCACAAGGAAGGAATGAGCCAGCCAGGGTGCAATATAGCACTGATGAAACATACAACATTCCTCTAGTTCTTTAATGCTTCCTTACCCACCCCACACACACACACACACACATTACCACTATCTTGACCCCAGTTCTACCACACAAATCTGGCTAGACCAGAGTATGTACATGGGTAGAGATAAGCGCTCTTGACACATGGAAACCAGGACAGGTAACCCCCTCAGGTACAATAATAGGAGAAGCAACCCCATAAGGGTAGGGGGATGGTGGGGGTGGGGAGGAGGAACCTATAAAAATGATCAATGTATAAGCCCCCTCCCTGACAACCAAGGTAATGAACAACAGAACCAGGGTGAAGGGAGAAAGCACATGGTGTAAGACATGAAAATAAAATAATTTATAATTTATCAAGAGTTCATAAGGGTGGGAGGGTGGGGGAAGGAGGAACAAAATGAGCTGATACCAAGGGCTCAAGTAGAAAAAAAACGTTTTGAAAAGGATGATGGTAACATATGTACAAATATGCTTCAGACAATGAATGTATGGATTGTTATGAGCTAAAAAATCCCCTAATAAAATGATTTATTAAAGTTAAAAAATACTCTATTAATTGGTTTTGGAAAACAAGGACCATCTAGTTTGAATTAAGTAGTTTTCCTAATCACCAAACCTATTTCTATGTCTATTCTATAAAATAGAATACTGCAAATCATCTTTATTTTTCTAAATTTGTAGCATCACTCAGCTTATATAAGTACTTATGTATATTTCACATTTTCTTCATTTTCTTCTAATTTTGGATAAAATTTAGTAAAGAGATGACTTTAGATCAATAAAAGATGCTTTCCTTTTTCTTTTTCAGTAAAACTCACTGGCACCTTTTATATCTATTGAAGGAAACAGAATTAAAAGTATATCAGAACTACCTAAGAAGAATAATCAAGACGGTTTTGTGCTGTTTCTTAAATCCTGATAATCACTAAGATGTGTGGAGTATCGTTATTTATTCCTTACAAAATCATAGTTAAACAATGTTTCCATTTAAGCTAAAAATATAGCCATTTCCTAATCAATTAATATTTCTGAATGATTCTAATTGAATGGTAACAAAGATGAAGACCTACTGAACCTCAGTAATTATGGTGCAAACTCTAAACACTCATTTTTAATGATAAATTTGCAAATTGCAGCAAAACAAATGTGATAGCTTTTAGCAATTTCTCAATGGTTGGGTTAAATTATGTGCATAAACATTATTTATTCTAAATCCCAGGATCTCTCCACTGCATAACCTGAAATGATTAACATTTATCTCAGCTTTTAAATATTAAAAATTATTATTTTCTACTAAAGATACTATTACTTTGAAGGAAGTTAATTTTTCATGGGGCTGGGGGTGAGGTAGAACCCTACAATAAATCAGGTTGAAATTTACATCGCTACTGATCTTTTGGTTGATTACAAGGACCAAGGCAAACTGCGTTTGTATTTATATTCCCAAACTCACTGGCATGGAGTCAATTTCGACTTCTAGCAACTGTAAGGGGTAACATAGAAATGTCCCTGAAGGCTTCTAAGACAGTAAATATTTATAGGAGTAGAAATCTTCATCTTTATCCCTCAAAATAGTTGGTGGTTTCGAACAAGGTTATCGAAATTCTGAAGAATTTTGGGCAAAATTAGATAATAGCCAAAAAAGAAAACTTGAAGATATGTAGTAGACTAAGGGTGAGCTGCTAACTTCAAGGTCAGCCATTGGAAACCATAGGGTGCTCTGGGGAAGAACGATGAGGCTTTCTGCTCCCATGAAAATATGTAGTTGCCAATATCCAGAAGGGGGGTTCTATTCTGTCCTTTAGGGTCACTATGAGTCAGAATTGACTAAGCAGCACTCACGTTTGGTTTTGATAGTTTTAATGTTCAACTATAATCTCTTTTGTGACCTTACTGTTGTTTAGTTGCTTTCCCCTTCATTGCAACTCAAAGTCCCCTATATACAAGAGAATAAAACGCTGCCCGGTGCTGCACCGTTCTCACAATTGTTCTTATAGTTGAGCTCCCTGTTCATGTTCTGCTGCTGTTTTAAGATGTTCTTCTGCAAATTTTACTTATATGTATTATCAATGATATTGTTCTATAATTTGAACATTCTGTTAGGTTACCTTTCTTTGGAACAGGAACAAATATGGATCTCTTCCACTTATTTGGGCAAGTTGCTATTTTCCAAATTTCCTGGCATAGAAAAGTGAGTGCTTCCAGTGCTTCATCTGATTGTGGAACCATTTCAGCTGGTCTTCTATCATTTCATGAGCCTTTTTTTGGCTAATGCTTTCAGTGAAGCGTGGATGTCTTCCTTCATTACCATTGGCTCTTTCTCACATGCTGCTTCTAGAAATGGTTGCCTGTCAACTATTTCTTTTTGGTCCAGTGACTGTGTACTTTTGTGATGCTATTAGAAATTATAGTCTTTACATCTGTGGTTATAATAGTATGTGTTTACGGAGTTTTCTGTTAGACTAATGGACAGGGTTAAGGTGGAATATGTTCCAAGTCTCTACATTACTAGAGGGTATGAACCAAGTTGGCACTCTTTGTTTCCTTGGGGATATGGTTTGGGGAAAGACAAAACCCAACCTCCATATGAGAGATCTTCCTCAGAAGCAGGATGCGAGAGAAATCCCAAGACCAGCAAAGAAGGATAGCTATATGGGAAGGACATCTGAAGTCCCTGCCTGAATTGGTGGTGGCCATGCCATGGCGAGAGCTGATGTCGAGACCTGGGACTGTGAGGCAGAGCAGAGGGACCACTAGGAGCAGACAGTGCGATAGAGCTGCATGTAGACTTCCTGGTCTCATAAGGCTGAATGATTGAGGACTAGAGAGAGCGAACTTGGCAATGTTGCAGATAAAAGTCTATAGCCTTACTGCTTTCTCATCCTGGGTTATGGCAACCTATTACAATTCCTAAAAAAAAAAAACCCTCAAATTTTTTTTATTATTGTTTACAAGTTTGGCTGGGCTTCTTCTGTTCAGGTAGCAGTTGTAGACTCACCAGCAGACCACTCTCCTGTTGGCATTTCCCCATAGGACAGAGTGCTGCCTGTGGCCAGTTTAACAACAATAGCATGGTCCTCAGGGAGATCTATTTCTTTAAGGCAATCCTTTGACCAGTGGCACAAATACCGACACACATAGGCCTTCGTACCCTGTGCAGGGTTCTGTGGAATCTGGGAGGCAGTAGATGGGCGCTGCTTAGCTATGGAGGCCAATACTGGCCCATGCTTAGCATCTTGCCATCTCCTCTTGAGTCTGAGCCTTGCTCCCTGTCTCTATTGTGAAATGTTGCATTGACAATAGTTAAACATCTGTGGTCTTTGGTACATTTGGAACAATGGTTTTACTGTTTCTCAAGAGGAAGAATGCCTGCACATTACGGACTTCCGCCTACTTTCCCATCACCTTGCAGAAAAGCTCTAGCTGAATCAGAGAAGGGAAGGAGAATGCGCTATGCTTTGGCCAGGATTCCCATCGCCTAGAATACAGAGGGGACAGATAATGTTTCAGAAAGACACTAGTTTCTGTTTCTTTCGAGTCTGCGGGTCAAATGTAAACCAATACACAGCAACAAAGCCTTACCTGAGAGATGGACTCCTGGTTGCCCATCTAGAAAACACCGAGCAAATGGTGAGATTGTCGAGCATCCCGCAGTACTTAGCCAGAGGTTCCAGTCCTCAGGGACCCGAGAGCCTCAAACATCTCAGTCCATGGAGGTGTTGGCCAGGCGCAGCACATTTTCTAGACAGCAAGCCAGGCATTAGGAGACCACCAGCTAATGGGTGGCACTTCAGGACCTTTGAAGGGACCACCAGCTAATGGGTGGTCTCACAAGGACCTTCAAAGGGGATCGATGGCTAGGGGTGACCCAATCAGACCTTCAAAAGGCTGTGGGACCTGTCTAATGGCTGAATCTGAATGTAGAGAAATTGGAATCCTTATCTGGGTATATATTAACCTAGCAGAATTGTACTAGGGATTTAATAGCGTGGAGGCAGGAGGTATGAGGCACAGCTGTGCTTAAAAAGCCTCTTCAGGGGTCTTAGAAACAACAGGATTATCAGTTTAGTGAGTTTACTTCCAAAATGCCTTTTGCCAAAGTTTGGCAAAAGTAAAACAGCAACAACAACAACAAAAACAGACAGGAAAACAAAGACCAAATACCAAACCCAAAACAGCTGAACACAAGAAAGTTAGGCATTCCCTTTCACCCAGCGTACCTGTGGAGGAAGTCGGCTTGGAGTAACCGGAAGAACCTGGGGAGGCAAACCTGGAGGGACCTGTGGGAACAGGTACTGTGGGAACTGGGAGGGTCTAGTCTGGAAAACTGGAAAGGGAAGAGGGGCACAAACTGGTAAAACCCAGGGAAGACAAACTGAGAGGGACGGGAAGGGGCTGGCTATTAAGGCCCAACCCCAGGAATGCGTGGTTAGACCGGTGAGTGGATGGAGCAAGGGATGGCATCTTGAGAGACCCTCTTGGCAAGGTCAGCAGAGGTCACATGTTCAGCTAGCCTGCAAAAAAATGGTGGGGAAGTTTAGAGCCCGAGGAGAGTGTGGGGAGTGAGTGTCTTGCAGAGAGACCAACCGATGTGAACAGCATGGGCAAGCAACTGTGTGTTACCAAGAAGGCAACCGCAGTAGCGAAGGAGCCAGAAAAGCAAAGGCAGGTGTAGGGAACAGGGCAGGGCCTACACGTGTGAGTCTCCTGACAGCATCCCAGGACAGAGGCTTAGGGAAGTGCAGACAGTGAAACCTGGAGGCAGGAATGGCATGGGAGTGGCAAGAGGCAGAAGTGTGCGACACAAGAGCTGGGGGGGAAGGGAGTGGGGTGGGAGTAAAGAATCCCAGCAGCCCTGTGCTCTGAGCCTGGGTTACCGGAGTGTACAGGTGCCCCTGGGCGGGCTGCCGGGCAGGTGGCTCTCGCTGACAGCAAACTCCAAAGGGCAGGGTTGAGTTCCATAGGATCACAGCCCCTCTGAGAGAGGTCCCATCTCCCTCCCACCAAGGCCAGTGGTTCCAAAGTGCAAGCCTCTCCGATTCAGTCGGACACTTGGAAAGGTCCCCTCAGCCAGGTGGTGAGAGATGGAGAGGTGAGGTCCGAATGGAGGATTGTGGACTGAATGAGTGAGGCCGTGCCAGGCATCAGAGATAGGTGAGTGTCGACTTGAGTCGGCTTACCTCAAAGGTGCAGTCCAGAGGTTTTGATCGCAGTCACGTGGCACCAGATGTGTTAGGTTTCTGGAGAGGTTTACCTCATTCTTGCTTTGCACGACTGAAAGAACTCACGCGGCAGAAGCACTGTTGTAAACCAAGCGACTTTTATGAGGGTGAGGGAGGGTTCAGGTATGACAGTCTCAAAGGCACCTGCTGGCAGCCTGCTTTTCTCTCCAGCTGGGGAGGCCTGGTGGAGGGTATTGGCTGACCTGGTGCCTAAGGTGGGCATGCCCAGGTTGGCTTTCACCTGGGCCTAGATGTCATGGGTGTGAGCATGCTCGGTTCTGGATTGTCTCATAGCTGTCTAATGGGTGCCTGATTTCTCTCCAACACCTTTCTTGTGGAGCAGACAGACAATTTTCACTTAGCACAGGAATGAGGGAAGACCACCCCCTCTTGGTCCCTAATCAAGCGACCCGTCAGAAATATAAAGTTGTACACAGCTGCTTTAGAGAACAATCTTGCATTTCCTCTGAAAATTAAATGTATACCCTGTGAGCAAAAAATTTCAATTCTAGATATGTATCCATATGAGTTAAAGCTTCATATTCGCATAAAAATGTGAACATAAATGTGCACAGTAGCATTAGTCATAATAGCTAAAAAGTGTTAAAATGTTCATTAATCCATAGGATAAGTCTAACACAGTTTATACTTTTATACCAATCCACCCCCCAAAACAAAGCCATAGCTTTTATAACCCTACCTTCTATAGGGCTTCTGACGGGCTCATAGAAACCCTAGGCAGAGTTTCTGAAACTGTAAAATGTTATGGAAGCAGATCATTTCCTCTTTCTCTCTGGATAGGCCGGTGGTCTTGAACACCCGACCTCACAGTTAGTAGTCCAGACAATGTCACTAGGACTCCTTATAGTCATCCATATATTACAAACTATGAAGTAGAGATGCATGCTACAACTTAGCCAAACCAGGAGATTTTCTTTGGGGTTGGTGAAAATTTTCTGTAATTAGTGTGATGGTTGCGCAATCTTAAAAATACTCTAAAAACTCATAAAGGGCAAATTTTATACGTGAATTATATCTCAATAAAAGAAAAGTAATTACTAGATTAAGTAAAGCATAAAAATTCACAATATAAAAAAATAGTGAATTCTATCGAGAGAGAATATGTAGATTCAAAAATGAATAATTCATTTTCGTTTAATACAGCTATGTTTAAAATGTGATTGCATGTTCCTTGAGGACACCAAGACTGCTGAGTAGCAAAATATGCTTATTAAATAGAATAAAGCTAGAAAGAAGCAAGGTGATAAAATAACAACAAAGGAATAAAATAAAATTAATATATTCAAAATACACTTACTACATAATTTATGATTGCTATAATTTTTGACCAAAATACTATTTTTATATGAACATGAACTTACCATAAGTATAATGCATTTACACTTAAATATGCATAAGAATTCATGTTCAAGTTCCAAATCATTTATGCCCACGATCTGCCTTAAAATACACGGAAAAACAATAGCAGCCGCTCTCTAGCCTTCCCTCTGTTTCAGCCCTGCTTCCTTCTGCTAGGTTTCTGGGTTGGTTTGCCTCGGTGTTTGCTTCTCAACACTGAAAGCATTCACAAGGCAGAGGTGATTTTGTCACTCCGGTAACTTTTCTCAGGGAATGGGACGTTTGGGGCTTCACTGTCAGAGAGCACACACAATCTGGGAAAGCATGCAAAACCACGTGGGAGATAATCCTGCGCCAGAGTTCGCAACTGAAGATGGCTGCTTCAGGGGAGCATGAAAAACCACATGGAAAAATGGCCGTTAGATTTTCGTCCACAGAACCAAAAGGCGAGTCCCAGAAACCAAGACAAAGAGGGTGTGAGTCCTGAGAAGGCACACGTGTGTGCGTGTGTGTGCGTGTGTGCGTGCGCCGCACACATGGGAGAGATGCCACCCTCAGACCTGCAAGAGAGCACCCGCAAGGGAACAGCCTACCTTCAGGGTGCTGTTTACCCCCTTCTCTCCCCACAGGGGGCAGGGCGGGTTGAGGGTACTGTGCAGTCCTAGAGCCCGAGTTTGGGTGCACCTCTGATGAGATGCTGCCGGTGCCTAGTGTGTGCACCCAGGTTGACCTTCACCTGTGTCTAGGTGACCTCAGTCTGTGTATGCCCACCTTTGGATTGGCCCCATAGGTGTCTAATGTATGCCTGATCAGACCCCTTTATTGTGGCATGATCAGCTAAATTGTTTTTAGTGTAGGCGTTTGGTGGAGAAAACCCCCTTTATTCCTAAGCTTCCCACCTTTCAGTTCTTATTGAATAAACTAGCCTGATGCAGGCAGTTAGTAATTGTGATTCCACTTTTCCAAGTTTGCAAACATTACTTTTTGTACGTCATCTTATCTTCAAGAACAGAATTCCCTAAATTCTTAAATTACTTAATCTCAGAGCGTTCTTTGTTCTCTTGCCAGAACTTGGAAACTGCTCCTCGAATTCTACATAAATTGTAAAATAAGGCATTGGTTTCTAACCAGGGTTCAGTGTAACACTGATGAAACATAAATTTCTCTTGTTCTTTAATGTTTCTTCCGCCTCACTATCTTGACCCATTTTACCTTACAAATTCTGCTAGACCAGAGCATGTCCACTGGTACAGAGAAGAGCTCTCGACACACAGGACACACAGAATTCAGGACAGGTAAACCCCTCAGAAACAATAATGATACCCTGAAGGTAGAAGGCAGGTGGGGAAAGAAGAGGGGAAGAGGGGGAACCAATAGACATGATCAACATATAACCTCCTACCTGCCTCCCCAGGGTAATGAGCAGAAACATGGGCAAAGGGAGACAGCAGATGGTGTAAGACATGAAAATAGTAATTTACAATATATCAAGGGTTCATGAAAGTGGGAGGGTGAGGGAGGGAGGAAAAAATGAATTGATGGCAAGGGCACAAGTAGAAAGAAAATGTTTTGAAAAGGATGATGGCAGCATATGTACAAATATGCTTGTCACAATAGATGCATAGAAGGTTTTAACTTTTTTTAAACTTTAAATCATTTTATTGGCTCCTACAACTCTTGTCACAATCCATCCATACATCCACTGTATCAAGCACATTTGTACATTGGTTGCCCTCTACATTCTCAAACCACTTGCTTTCCACTTGAACCCTTGATATCAGCTGTTTATTTTTTCCTTCCCTCCCCATTCCCCCCTCTCTATGAACCTTTGATACTTTATAAATTATTATTATTTTATCATATCTTACACTGCCTGATGTCTCCCTTCACCCAGTTTTCTGTTTTCCATCCCCTAAGGAGGAAGTTAGATGTAGATCCTTGTAATCGGTTCCCCCTTTCTACCCCACCTTCCCTCCACCCTCCCAGTATCGCTGCTCTCACCACTACTCCTAACCTAAAGGGTCCTTCTGTCCTGGATTCTCTGTGTTTCTAATTCCTGTCTGCACCACTGTACATCCTCTGGTCTAGCCAGGCTTGTAAGGTAGAATTGGGATTATGATAGTGGGGGTGGGGTAGGGGGAGGAGGCATCATTTGAAAACTAAAAGAAAGTTGTGTGTTTCATCAATGCTACACTGAACCCTGACTGAAACATCTCCTCCTTGTGACCCCTCTGCAAAGGGATGTCCAGTTACCTACAGATGGGCCTTGGGTCCCCACCCCATACTCCCCCTCATTCATGATGATATGATATTTTGTTCTTTGGTGCTTGATACCTGATCCGCTTGACACCTCCTGATCACACAGGGAGGTGTGCTTCTTCCATGTGGGCTTTGTTGCTTCTGGGCTAGATGGCTGCTCATTTACCTTCAAGCCTTTAAGACCCTAGGTGCTATATCTCTCAATAGCTGGACACCATCAGCCTTTTTCACCACACTTGCTTATGCACACATTTGTCTTCAGCACTCGTATGGGGAAGGTGAGCACACAATGATGATTTTTCATTCTTTAATGTCTGATACCTGATCCCTTCAACACCTCGTGATCACACAAACTGGTGTGCTTCTTCCATGTTGGCTTTGTTGCTTCTGAGCAAGATGGCAGCTTGTTTACCTTCAAGCCTTTAAGACCCCAGGCACTATATCTTTTGATAGCCAGCACCATAAGCTTTCTTCACCATACTTGATTATGCACACATTTGTCTTAAGTGATTGTGTCGGGAAGATGATCATCATAGAATGTCAGTTTAATAGAATAAAGTGTTTTTGTATTGAGGAAGTACTTGAGTGGAGGCCCAATGTCCATCTGCTACCTTAATACTAAACCTAAAATATATATATATAATATATATTTATATTTCCTATAAATGTATTTACTTATATAAACCTATAAATAGATGCCCATATATTTATATTTATTTATGGAGATATATAATATATATCTATTTCCCCATCATCATATATAAATATGTTTGTATATGTACATGCCTGTATTTAGACCTCTATAAATGCCCTTTGCCTACTAGTTCTTTCCTCTATTTCCTTTTCTTTCCTCTTATCCCACTATCATGCTCAGCCTTCATTTGGATGTATGGATTTTTTTAAGAGTGGTAAAAAAAACCCAAATAAAATGATTTTTTAAAAAGATATTGGCTTATCAGCATGAACATAACTGCAATTTGTGAAACAAAAGAAAGATAACAAAACAAATGCATATAACTAATAATGTATGTACATAATAATTATGTATGTACATAAATTAAAAGCTGAAATTTTCCACATTTGCTTTGTGCTTAGTCTTTACACACTAAATGCAATTCCTTAGCAACCATTTGCCACACTTAGTAAGGAACTTACTAAAGGTAATCTCAGGTATTAATCCAGAAAATTATGGGGCATAGCAATGGTTTCTGGCTGACAAAGTGTCCAGCAGAGAATGCCCATATATAGCCAAGGACGAAGACCAGGTTGATTTGAGAAATGCTAAATTTATTCATGCACGAGCTGACAGAGGAAACAGTGGGCTCTCTATTTGGGCGCCATTCGATAAATTCAGTCAAAAACAAACAAGTATATACCTTAAACTATGTGACAAGAAACAGGCTTATCAAGAAGCAATTAGCAGGTTTTCCAATGACCTGAGAACTTTTAAGCAAAGGAGCAGAAGGGACCAAGGTTTATAGGAAAACAGTTTACATTTCCCCCAGGAGATAATAGACCATCATTTGATAGCTTCATTCCTTCAGGGTCTCAGACTGTACCACTTACTCAGATCCCTAAGGTTTCTGGCTCTAATACTTGTTCAAATGGCCCTGCTTAACCTTTCCTGAATTTGAGCATCCTTGAATAATTAACAAATTTTATAACAGGCCCAAACCCTGTTACTTTTAACATGTTTAAAACAAATATTTTACTATAGGGAATCTTTTTTTTTTTTTACTATAGGGGAAGGATCCATTATATACTAGGTCCCCTTTTAACAATTACATTTCAACAGACAAAACCCCAAACTATGTTATTAGTTTAGGTAGACTAAAGGACTTCATGGACACTGAAATGTACCCAAGAAAGAGGGTTATATACAAAACCAATTGAATATTGAGAAGACGTCCCAGCCCAGTCCAGATCAAGTCCATAAGTCCAATATTAGCCCATATGTCTGATACCATCTATAGAGTTCCTCTTCAGACTCATGAAATGCAACGATGCCAAATGCAGGATGATCACAGGCCAGTGGGTTGGAAGTCTTGTGGATCCAGTGGCATTGTAAACATCTCAGCATTGTCGGGGGTCTCCACGTGGCTTCTCTAGCTCCAGAGGTCGGGTTGCATCAGGGTAGCTCCATGTGACTTCACCAGTGCCAAGGCTGTAGTGCCATGTGTCTTGTCAGGAGAGCATCTCTCAGGGAGCAAACAGAGAGAGAAAGTGTCTCCGGTCTCCAAGGAGAAAAATACAGCAGTTCCCAGAATTCTTAGGAGAAGCCCATGCCTACACAACGGCCTCATTGGCTATGATCCAATTGACAGACTAGACTCCACCACCTCACTCTTAATCCTCTCAAGTCCCAAACTGACACCAGATTATATAACTACCAAGTTATATTTCCAGTTTTTGATTAACAGTAGGCTAACCCTTTCACCCTCTGTATCACAATGACCTGGAGCCCAGATCATAGAATGAATGCATGTTGGGCTGAGATCCTCATGGTCTTCAGTCGGAAACCACCAGAAGCTCCACAGGAGAAAGACTGGGCTTTCTACTCCAGTAAACAGTTACTGTCTTGGAAACCCACAGGGTTCTTCATGTGCCATCAATGACTCGGTGAGAGTGAGTTTGGTTTGGTTATCATGATGACCTACATCCATTATTATCCCTTAGACATGTGCACTGATTGCTCAGTGTAGATTTAGTATTAGTCAATTAAAAACACCAGATTATCCAGTTACCTAAGAAGTCTCTACAATTGAATGATTCATGAAATGAAGACAAAAATGTAAACTAGGGTGTATAATGGATATAGATTATTGCTTGTACATTCTGTTATTACTTCCTGAATCATTTATACAAGGAACAGTCTATTATTATTTCTGTCTCAGTTTTTATAACATCAGTCTAGATGCATTTAAACTGTCTGATAAATTAAGTTAAGAAATATTAGCTGGAGACAAATGAACAGTCAACCTACCTACTTTATGTGATTGGGTGGTTCACAAAAGGACATATGTACAATAAAATAAAATGTACTTAAAATATAATTCCAGTTTATTTAAAATTGAGTATTGATGGTATTCTGTTCTATGTAATTAACATTTTCCTTCTGAAAACAATACTTAAAGAGGACAACGTCAAAATTAGCACATTGAAAATGCTATATAAAACTGTTTTTCTAGGACTCATCACAGAATAGATAACATTATTCAGAGCTTGTATTTAGAAAGAACATGCACTGGCACATGTAAATCCATATACAAATTTGAAGTATTTGCTAAATAGTATTTATCTGAATTATAGTTATTTTTCAAGTTCAGAGCAATAAAGACTTTGGATTGACCAGCACTGCGTTTCTCCAATGTGAATAACAAATCATTATTTACCTCTCTTGCTTGCTGATGACACATTTTACTTGCTGAAAATGAGGAGGCTTTAAAGCACTTACAACTTAATGCAAAACAAACAAAAAACCTGACAACTGGGCCAATAGTCAATATCATGATAAGCAGAGAAAAATGGAAGTTGAGTTATAAAGAATTTAATTTTGCTTGGAATCATACTCATGGAAGGACTAGTCAATAAATAAAAATGATCCATTGCATTGGGTAAATCTACTGCACAAGACCTCTTTAAAGTCTTGAAGATCCAGGATCTCTCCTTGAAGACTTGCGGGTGACTGACACAAATTGTGGCGCTTTCGATTATCTTATATGCATGTGACAGTTGGTCACTGAGTAAGAAAGACCGAGGAAGAATAGATGCATTTGAATTTTGGCATTGTGAAAGATTATTACCACTATCGGAAGCTGCCTGAAGAGCAAGCAAATCTATCTTGGGAGAAGTGTATTCAGAAGACTCCTTAGGAGTTAAGGTGCTGAGACTTTGCTTTATGTACTTTGGACATATTCAGACCCTGGAAAGGGACACTGTGCTTGGTAGAGTGTCAGCTAGAAGGAAGACACTCAATAGATGGATTGACATCGTGGCTGCAAGAATGGCTCAAACGTAACCACAGTCGTGAAGATGGCAGGGGACAGGGCAGTGTTACCTTCTGTGACACAGGGTCAGTATGAACTGCAACCAACTTGATGGCACCTAACAACAAGAATCTCTTACTTGCTTATTTGATTTAATATATCTGCATAATAAGGCATAATAATCTGCATGATAATGACCCAGCACTAATGAATGGGAGTTAAACAATGAAAAAACTCACTGATACAGATATCCAAACATCAAAATATATTTTATGGGACAAGTCCAGTACAATTTCTATTACTTTTGTTATTGCATATTTTAATGTACTAACAATAATGATTAACTATAAATACCTTTGACTTATTTTTATTAAACTTTTAGGAGTTTTTATTAATATTAACAGACAACGGACCAAATAGCTTATGTAATTCATCTTTTTGACTCTCCTTTTACGCCATGTAGTAAAGGATAGCTGCTTTAGAAGAAAGAAAAACGTTCTTTTTAATAAAAAAACAAGTTATTTGTCTAAGACAGTCAGCACTGAAATATTAAAGATATTAGATACCATTCTAAGCACATGTTCTTTCAAAAAGAGAATGAACCCCAAATTTGATGAAACTATGAATAAAAAGTAATTATACTAAGCACTGGTATCTGATCAAAAGAAAACCGAGAGAGAGAAGTACACACCTAGGCCTAAAACTGAGATTTTATCTAGCAGACCACAAATGACTTAAAGTTTTCATATTCGTTTCTTTTGGAAACTAGATTCTAATATTTTTTATTTAAATACCCATTCAATTATTCATAATATTCTCATCCCTAATCACATTGAATTACTGTGGGTTAGGGACTTCTAAATGCAATTTCCTCTACTTGATGGTTGCTTTTACACTAATTTTGTCAGCATTGTGGCACTCTCAAGTAAGCATTGAACTGCAAATGGTAACATCAGTGGTTCAAACTCACCAGCCTCTCCATGGGAGAATGATAAGGTTACCTGTCTGTCCAGCTCTACAAAACCTCAGGAACTCCATATTGGGTCACTGTAAGTGCACTCAATGGATGTGGGTTGATTTTGGTACTGGAGTTCTTTGAACACCATTAGAAGCCCTGATCTGTCCCCATCTTCTAATCTCTAGTACTGAATTTTATTCATTTCCCTCTGTATTCATCTTTGCATTCTTCATTCACTGTCCTAACAGATGAACTTTATTGTGTTTTTCTATTTATATTGTAGTTGTCTTCCAATTCTATTGTCTATTTATATTGTAGTTGTCTTCTAATTCTACATTTCTGGATAACACTATGTATGCCCATTGTGGTAGTTACATAATCTACTGTCAATTTGAGGAAGGGGTGGAGCCTAGCCTGTCAATCAGGTTATACCAATGAACCCTCTGTGTAGGTATGGCCTTCTCATGAGGATTCTGGGGACTCCTGTCTTCCTCCCTGGAGGCAGGACACAAGCTCACTCCTGAGAGACATTCCTGTTGACAAGCCACGTGGGGTTATGCTGATGGAGCTAGAGCCCTGGAGCTGGAGGAGCCATGTGGAGACCACTGACAGTGCTAAGATGCTTCCACTACCACTAGATTATGGTGAACAGGTGTCCCACTATTGGCGGAACAGTCCCAATTTTTAACAATTTTTCCACCTCTCACAGTGTTTTAAAAAGTCCTGATTTTTGGAAAGAATGCACGACAAGTTAGGGTATATGGTTTTCGGCTGCCATGTGGCTATTTCGCCAGGATATGAGTTTTATCAATAGTGTCCCACTGGTGTCCCGCTTTACCAATGTTAAAATCTTAGATCCACAAGACATACCATGCACTGGCCTGTGTTCTTTCTGCATTCGGTGTCATGGCATGTGTTGTGTAAGTCTGAAGAGGAATTTATAGACGGGTATTGGACACTTGGGCTAATATTGGACTTATGGATTTCATCTGGACAGGGATGGAGTTTTTCTTAATATACAATTGCTCTTTTATATAAAACTCTTTCTTATAGACTTATCAGTGTCTATGAATTTGTTTTTCTGGTCAACACAAACTAACACACCCATGTACCCCAGGAAATTTGTAAAAAGATGCTCAAATATTATTCATCTTAAAATTTTCTTTCCACAGTGTATTATTCCAAGTAGCTCTGTCTGTCTTCATAATTTTATCTACACATTTATTTTGAAAAAAGAAAAGCCTACCAAAATATAGCAAAATAGTATAATATGTGTGCTCCACAGTGTTTTCACTGGCTGGTTGTTCAGAAGTAGGTCACTGGACTTTTCTTACAAGAATTCCACGGTGCATTGAACCATCCAACTGTCATTTAGCAGCAGGATGCATTAGCCATGAGCACCACCTGGAAAATGTACCGATGTAGATTCAGGTAAAGCTGACCTAAACAGTATCATTGATTAATACTATCAGTCTCATCACCATCTTTTAGTATAGAAAACACTAGATCCTCCCATATTATTTTTAGTCATCAAGGAAAGGAAATAAAGAAAGAAGAAAAGAAACTATCATCAGGAAAATAAGAGAAGAGGTTATATTTAAATTGAGAAGCAATATATAGCTCTTTAGGATGGAGTGACTATACTATTGTTATTCATATACTATGTTTATGTCACCTAGTACATATTCATACCTTTCCATTTTAGCTACCAGTCAGAAATTTATCAGATAAATTATAGCTGAGGAAAGTAATAATATCATTATGTTGGGTCATTGTCTTAAACAGAATATAGGATTAATTTTAATAAAGAAGAAAACTTAAACAAAATTACCTGAAAAATTGTCTTGGATGGCCTTACTTTTGTTTATTTTCACATGAAAGTGTGCAGCAAATAAAAGGTTAAGTTATTGAAGAGAAAATGCTAACAGGAATACTGGTGCAAAGCACATCCATAAGAAGATTATTTTCAAAGCTGTATTAAAGCTTTGGGGCCTTTTTATGATCTTTATTCTGTACCTGACTGAGTAAAGCTTTAAGATTTATATTCCCTTAGGTGTCTTAATAGTTAGAGACCAATTCATTCGACAACTTGGTCATGTAGTGGCACCGTGGGTAGGCTGTGTCTCAGTCCTATTGAGGAATGCAAAGCGCCAACAAACTAGGAACATGTGTTGTAAACTGGGGCCATTTAATAGAGTATTTAGTGCTTCTTTGTTGAATTTATCTGTAAAGGGAGCAAGAAAATTACACACAAAGCCTGCAATCTTCTTTCTCCTAAACATTTAAACAGAGTGATTAAAGGTTTATTTGGTTTTTATGTCTCTTGATCTATTTGAGGTTTTGTTCACTGGATTTTTACTGTGACTGAGTCGAGTTCAGAAAGCAGTTCCATTTTATTTGAGATGCAATCTTATAAGTGAAATTTCTTTTGAAAGGAAAGAGAAAACAGGAAAGTGCCAAGTAGAAGCCCTGTTGCTACTAGTGTTTTGCTGTTTTGCTATTGATAGCAGATTACTGGCATCTAAACCAAAGTATTATTTAACAAGTCAAAATTACATAAATGCAAATTTTTAATATAAAAAAGCTCCTTTTCCCCAGAAATATACCTTTTTTCATTTTTAAAATAACATTTTGCTCTGTTTTTGGAAAAAGTTCACACAGAAAATTAGGTTCCAATTTAACAATTTCTACACAACCTTTCCAGTAACCTGAAGAGCATTTATCCCAATAAGTGAGCATTCTCATAATTTCTGTTCTGGCATTTCTGTCTCCATAATTTAGTTTCCCTGCAGCCTTTGCTTTCTGGTTGCCTTAGAGTTAATGTTTCCCATTTCATCTCCCAGAGATGAATTTTTTAAAGAACCACAGTAATTACTGAAAATAATTTTTCTTTGATGAGCTAATCTGGTTTTTAGCTGAAAGGTAACTTCTGAGAGCAGGTTTAGTTTAAAGTTCAAAGAGAATCTCCAGGTAATAGACTGTGGTATAATCCTTTAATCTCAACTAGTCCTGTAAGTCTGAATTATTTTAAAAATTGGATTTTAAGTCGACATTTATCTTCCACTCTATCAGAATCTGTCTATTATGTTTCTAATCAGAAAAGTAGCTAATGGCTGGGCACCATCTATTTCTTCTGGCATCAGAGTAGACAAGGGCTTTGTCCACCTTGTAGACTACTGTAATTTCTTCTTTGACTCTTTCATTTCCTTTTTTCTCTTTTGATCCAGAAGAGCAGAGACCAAAAGGTGTATCTTAGATGCTCCAGATATAAACTATGCTTTGGTTAGGAGCCCTAATGGCATAATGGCCGCTATCCACAAAGTCAGCAGTTTGAAACCACCAGCCACTCCATGGGAGAAAGATGAGTCTTTCTATTCCTGTAAAGAGTTACAGTCTCAGAAAGTCATAGGGACCTCTGTACCCTGTTCTATAGTGTCACTTTCACTATGAGCTGACATTAACTCAATGACAGAACCACAGATTTTTCTTGAAATAGCCTTTATTTATGGTTGTTCTCATTATGAGTTAAATATGAAATGTAGGTTCCCTTGAATGTTTTGGAAAAGTAAAAAGAAATTTTTTTTCAAAGGAGGACATCTTAATGATAATCCCTTTCAGGAATAGAAGGAATAAATCATTAAGGCTCATGATCTCTATATTCGAGAAAATGTTAAAAAATAATCTATGTGGACTTTTTTTAAAAAGTGAGTTCCTGGCCATGTATGTTGCAAGAGTTCAAGATCTTTGGTACAATCCAATCAATTTCTCATTTGTTAAAGAGCAGAATTTTCTTGTATTCATAATGTTGACTAATTTCTTTAAAATAAAAAAAGTCAAAGAAAATAGATTAGAATTGTGAAGTTGGCAAGGAGTGTTGACTATAACTGGGAGCTCCAGAAGAATGAATAATATATCTGTCTTGGAAGAAGTACAGTCAGAAGACTCCTTATAAACCAAAATGGGTGACATTCTGCTTAATATGAATAGCAGGAGATAGATATCAATTTCTGGAGGCAGACACACACAGTACAAAGCAGAAGAAGTATTCCAGGGAGAGGGGGAGGGAGCACTAAAACTGATTGTGATTACATAACTAATTTTAAAGACTCTTTAACCATCGGGGTGTTCTAAAATTGATTATGGTAATTATTGCACAATTCTTGATATGACTGAATGATTGAACTATTGAATTACACGACATGTGGATTACGTATAAATAAAACTGCAATAATAATAATAATAATAATAATAATAATAATAATAACTAGTCCATGGAAAGGAAGCAAATTCTCAGAAAGACTGACAGAGTAGCTCAACCATAGCAGTGGTTTTAAACAGGATGCAGGGCTGGGCAACAGCTTGTTCTGTGATAGCTAAGGTCGTCATGAGTTAGAACAACTATTTCACACTCAAAACACAGAATAGATCTTTCCTGGACATCTCACTGGCTCACTAGAACCAGTATGAGACATATTTCGACACTCCTTGTCTCATTATGAGAGGGAAATATTTGCATATTGGCACCTTTTTGGGTATGCCATAGAAGATTTTGTGTCTTTTAATGTAGAGAAGAAAAGTGATGTGTTTCTAAGTTAAAAGTCCTTCCATTGGTAATATTTGATTAACATAGCTCTGAAGAGTTGACTTTGAAGCAATAAAAACTTTATGTGTAGTTTTCTTAATATATATATCTTTTCACAGTTTAAATCTCTCAAGGGAAAAAAATCTGTAGTTTTAGTAAACTAGACTAGACATAGTTTAACTTTTAGTGTGAGTTTTACAGTAGTTTTCTATTTTATATAAACTTTCAATCATTTTGTACATTCTCCACGTATACATTTCATCTTCCTCTGGAAGTTTTGGCTTTGTCTTCCCTCCTTCTCCCTTGTAGAACAATCATTACATTCAACTACATATGTCTACTAAGTTTCTCTACTTATGACTGAATGAATGTCTACAGTTCAAATGAGAACATCTCTATTCTTCAATGAATTCCATTTAAGCCATCTTTATCTTTTGAAAATTTGACAAAATTCTTCATAAAAGTTTGTGATATAAAAATACTTAGAAAGGGCTCCATCAGGCAGTTCTAATTCCTGACTTGTCCTGTGGTTACAGTTAATGGCTGACATGGAACTGCGTAGGACGGAAACACGTGGGCGCTGGTCAGACTGTGACCTCTATCATGCAGTCTCAAAGACCAAACAAAACCTATTTCCAGTTAGTGTATCCCAACTCATGGCAGCCCTGGAGGATGGAGTGGGATTGCCTCATAGGTTTTACAAGTCTGAGATACTTATGCAGAAGGACTGCCTCATCTCTCTCCCGTGGAGCCGCTAGTGGATTGTAAATTTAATCAAGGCTCCTATAGCGTCTATAAACCTTACCATATGGCCACTGTACATGCACTAGTCCTAGGAGAATACTGATTATTACAAAGATTCTAAAACAAAAACAGTCAAAGTGAAGTAAAATGTGAAATACTTTCCCAGTCAACTCTGATTCATGCGATGTCATGTGTGTTGGAGGAGAGCTTTGCTCCCCGGGAGTTTTCTGATGTAGAGCAACCAGGCCTTTATTCCACAGCACCCTAGGGTGAACTCAAGCCTGTAAACTTTTGGGTAGTGGTTGAGTGTGCTCACTTTTGCAATACTTAGGGACTCTGAGTAAGTAATATATAGGCATAAAGGGTTTGCAAGTGAAGTTAAAGCACTGCCACTATATCATTTCTCATCTCTCATCAGACAATTATTTATTATTGTTACATTCTCTTCTTACATTATCCATGAGGCTTTTGCACATTTTATGGCAGTTGCTTTTTTGTGTAACTATTTTCAAATTTCAGAAGATAAGAATGTGATATATTATTTAGAAATTTGGACTTCAACCAGTCCTAATTTTATGCTATAGCTATCTCCTAGTCTTTATCTGTTTCAGTGTACTCTTTATCTAATCCCAAAGAAAGTGTCTTTTTTAGCACATGAGAGATCAATATTAAAGTAATCAGTATGTTAATTTATTGACAATGAGATAATTCTCAATTAACATATCTATTTGAAGAGGCAAAAATAACATAATTATACAAATTAAACTAAAAGAGTATGCTGTAATGTATAGCAGGCCACATACAGTGTCTATGTTCCTTAAAACTCTCTTCTGGAAATTAAGAAGCATTTCCAATAGAATAAAATTCTTCATAAAGCCCTTAAGGTCTCATATCTCATTTCTAGGAAAGGAATGTCAGAACTGTAAAATAAATTTTATTCAATTGATTGAGAATCCAAAAAGGAGCACTTGCAACTGCTTATTAGGTAATCTTTTTGTCATTAGATAACTACCAAACATATATCAATTAGGAATAAAATATTTGAAATATGAAAAGGAATATCTAACAAATAATAAAATTACAAAGTATTCCAAACAGCTACTACTTGGATATCTTATCATACCTGGAAAAATTGATGATCTCTGTGATCTATTACTAATGCCCAGGTGAATGATTTAGCACAGTTACAGCCAAAATGGTGTGTCAATAAGTATTAATTTATAATAACTTATCTCTGCAGTTTCTAGTTCCCTTTGAGTTAATCATCATTAACTGCCATATTATTTCAATAATTAATCTAAAACAATAATTATCTCCACCTAATCCTAGGATATTCACTAGATTGTGTTTTGAATATTCCACTTGTTGACTTTGCTAAAGTCAGTTAATATCTCATCAATTTGGATCCTTCATTTTGACATCTCACATTAAGCATCAAGTATGCATTAAAAATACGAGTTGATGTGTCAAAATATCCAAAAAGTCATAGAAGACTCAGAAACCTATTAAATTTAATTATTAAGCAAATAATCAATTATTACTAATAAAAAGCATCACAAGTACTATGAATTTATGCATTTAGTTTAAAAAAATTAACCAATATATTGTTGCGAAAGAATTTCACATCCTGGTGCAGGATTAATGGAAAAAAGTCATAGTGATTATTTATCTGTCACAGCTTTGATGGTAAATATAGCGTCTATATATTAATTCTGTCTTTAATACCTGACAAACCACACTGCCTTTGTATACATTTCTGCCAGTAGTAGCCCTGTAGGGGAGTGTACCACTGCTCACTAGCGTTTCTAGGGCTGCAGTTTTTTACAGGAGCAGACAACCTCATCTTTTCCCCATGGAATGGCTGGTGGATTTGAACTGCTCCCTTGTGGTTAGCAATTCAACACATAACCTATTACATCACTGGGCTGTTTTGTCTGTCATATAAAAACAAAATGAAACGCACTATGACCCAGTCAATACGTACTCATAGTGACTGACCCTTAAGGGCAGGGTAGAACTGATGACTTTACAGTTAGCAAACTCGTAACTGAGAGCAAACAGTAAATAAGTTATTGCTGTTGGTGACAGTTTGTCACTTAAATACCCCGAGTCCAACACATAACAAAAAACAAAAACATTTGTGTTATACTTTGTACCTAGCATGATATCAATAACGTTATATATTTAATATCTATTTAAGTATAGCAATGACTTATGTGCAGTTTAAGGAGCTCTAGTGATGTAGCTGACATGGACTTAATGGCAGTGGGCTTGTTTTGGTTTTTTTGAATGGCATAGTGGGTTATGAATGAGATGGTAACCAAAAGGTCAATGGTTCAAACCCACTAATCTCTCCAAAGAGAGATTAAGCTGATTACACCTGTCAAGATGTAAAGCCTTGGCAAACCAAAGAGGTCGTTCTCCTCTGCGCTACACGTTTGCTATGAGTGTCTGTGTCGGAATCAACTGATAGAAGTGAGTTTTTGTTTTTCTTTTCATTCTTTTATTTACTCCTTGTTATATTCCAGACAAACTCCTTTAAGTGAAGTGAGACAATAAGACAGTTTTAAGGAATGTTTTCCTCCACTAAGAAGCTCATGCATTTTGTTTTAATTATTTTTAGGTTTTAAAGATGTGCAACCACACTGGGAAAGCCTGATGAGCCTCAAGTACGATGAGCCTAGATCAGTGGTTTTCAACCTTCCTAATGCCGTGACCCTCTCATACAGTTCACGTTCTGGTGACCCCCAACCATAAAATTATTGCTACTTCATAACTGTAATTTTGCTACTTTTATGAATCAGGTGACCCCTGTGAAAGGGTCATTTGACCCCCAAAGGGGTCATGACCCACAGGTTGAGAACCATTGGCCTAGATGCTTTAGGTCCCTTTTCAATTACAAATAGTATTTTTATGCCTATTTACATATACAGTTTTCTGTTAGGCATGAAAAGCAAAGAATCAGAGTGCCAATTCAGTTAATGTGCAGAACATGGAAAAGGCCAAAGGTAGACAGTTTAGTGTTATCTCTCAAAGAACATATGAGCGCATAAACTCTTAAACCTAATTCCTGTGACAAAGCTTATAAAGAGGAAAGAAATATAACAAGTCATAAATCTGGCTTTCTGTCACTGTTTGGAGCAGGAAGAGATGAGACCAATGTAATCTATTTGAGTTACAAGGTTAAGAATGTAATCTGTGACTCACAGGTTTTTAATCAGAATTGGGTTTGGTTTCTTTTAAATAAAAAAAACTATAGTAAAATTTTATGGTGATTTTTAAATCAGCTGTGTACAAATTGTGTTTTATTGTTTTAATTATGTTTTTTCAAAGTGATCTCTGATTATTAAATTGTACCATTAAATTAAAAGGTCAAAATATGAGGGAATATTGTTGTTGCTGGGTGTCATCTAATCGGTTACAACTCAGGGATCCAATGTACAACAGAATGTAGCACTCCTAGATCCTGAGCCATCCTCAGAGTTTTGTCTATATTTGAATATTGTATGTATCACTTATCTTACAAAAAAAAGAGAGAAAAGTGAGCATGTAAGAAGGGTATACTACTACAAAAAGAGATCTAGACACAGAGTGCATCCTTTGCACTCAGGGCCGCTATGCTGAGAACCTCCTAGACCTAGGGAAGATTGATGCCAAGACTCATCTATCATCAGGGAGCCCCATACTCACAGAAGCTGAAAGGAAACAATTTACTTCCCAAGCTGTGAGCTGATCAGAAAGAGAAAGCCTGCCCATAGAACTGGCACAAAGAACTTGGACTTCGAGCCTCTTAAAAGGTGGAAGAATGTATTTCTCTTTGTTAAAACCATCCACTGTTGTATGTTGGCCACAGCAGCAGGCGATAACTAAGATTCAAAGTATGTGAAATAAGTAACACCTTTCATGTTTCGAAGGAGCATTCTATCTGTATTTTTTAAGAGAGACACTTGCTACCTTTGTTTCGGTGCGTTAGATTACTTGATATAGGCCAGTAGATATGGTCTTTGTAATTTCTCACAGAGCAAGGCATCTGAGTGGATTTGAGAAAGAGGCTTGCTGGTAAAGTGAGGTACCTCGGAGAACTTAACAGAGCTGTTTTCTGACCAACAATGTTAGAGTGCTAAACTCAGAGTGAACCCCCTAAGCATGACAGAATGAAATATTGCCCCGTGCTGCATCATATTCACAATTGTACTCAAGTTCAAGCCCATGGATGCCATGTCAATCCATCTTGTCCAGGATCTCCCTCTCTTTTGCTACCCCTGTACCGGCATGGTGTCCTGTCCCTAGGACTGGTCCCTCCTGCTAACATGTGCAGTGGATGTGAGGAGAAGTCTTGCCATCCTTGATTCCAAGGAGCATTCTGGTTGTACTTCTTCCAAGACGTATTTGTTTGTTCTTCTGGCAGTGAGAGCTACTTTCAATATTTTTCACCAACACTTAATTCAAATGCATTGCTTCTTCTTCAACTTTCTTTTTTCAGTGTCCCATTTTCACATGCAGAGGAGGCAATAGAAAATACCACAGCTTGGTTCATATATACCTTAGTCTTCTTGCTTTTCAACACTTGAAAGCAGTATTTTAAAAAAATATTAAATTATTTAATTGGAGGCTCTTACAGCTGTTATCACAATCTATACATATATCCCTTGTTTCAAGCACATTTGTACTTATGTTGTCATCATCATTTTCAGAGCATTTTCTTTCTACTTGAGCCCTTGATATCAGCTCCTCATTTTTCCCTCCCTCCCCCATCCTCCCTTCCACATGATCTCTTGATAAATTATAAGTTACTATTATTTTCATATCTTACATCATATGCTGTCTCCCTTCATCCACTTTTCTGCTGTGTGTCCCCATTGTGTTGGGGTGTGTGTTAATATGCTGATTATTGTGATCCATTCTCCCTTTCTCCCCACACCTTCTCCTTCCCCTCCTGGTAGCTCTCTTCTCACTATTGGTTCTGAAGGTTTTATCTATCCTAGATTCCCTGTGTTATGAGCTCTTAGCTGTAGTGGTGTACATGTTCTGGTCTAGTCAGATTTGTAAGATAGAATTGAGGTCATGATAATGGGGGGAAGGGGAAGAGAAGCATTAAAGAACTAGAGGACAGCTGTATGTTTCACTGATGCTATACTGCACCCTGAATAGCTCATCTCTTCTTGTGACCCTTCTGAAAAGGAATGTCCAATTGTCTACAGATGGGCTTTGGGTTTCCACTCTGGACCCCTCCCCCCATGCACATTGCTATGAGTTTTTGTTTTGGGTTGGTGATGCCTGATGTCGGATCCCATGGACACCTCATGATCACACATGTGGTGCTTCTTCCATGTGGGCTTTGTTGCTTCTGAGCTAGATGTCCACTTGTTTATCTTCAAGCCTTGAAGGCCCCAGATGCTATATCTTTTGATAGCTAGGCACCTTCAGCTTGCTTCACCATATTTGCTGATACACCCATTATGTCTTTAGCGATTCTGTATGGAAGGTGAGTTTCACAGAATGCCGGATTATTAAAAGAAAATGTGCTTGCATTGAGGGAATACTTAATCAGGGGCCAATGTCTACTTGCTACCTTAATACACAGCATATAAATATAAGCACATAGATATATTTCTGTAGTTATGTATATGTTTACATAAGTACATGCTTGTATTTATTCCTCTATAAATTTCCTTTGCCTTCTATGTGTGTGTGTGTATATATATATATATATATATATATATATATATATTCCATATTGAATGAAGGGAGAAGTGCAGAGTGGAGACCCAAGGCCCAAGTGTCGGCCACTGGAGATCCCCTCATAGAGGGGTTTAGGAGAGGAGATGGATCAGTCAGGGTGCAAGGTAGTACCGATGAAGAGCACAGCTTTCACCCAGATTCTGGATACTTCCTCCCCCCAACTACCATGATCCGAATTCTACCTTACAGGGCTGGATAGGGCAGAGGTTGTACACTGGTACATATGAGGGCTGGAGGCACAGGGAATCCAGGGTGGATGATACCTTCAGGACCAAGGGTGTGAGGGGCGATGCTGGGAGAGTGTAGGGTGAGTGGGTTGGAAAGGGGGAACTGATTACAGAGATCGACATGTGACCTCCTCCCTGGGAGAGGGACAGCAGAGAAGGGGGGGGAAGGGAGACTCTGGATAGAGCAAGATATGACAAAATAACGATGCATAAAGTACAAAGGGCACATGAGGGAGAGGGGAGCGGAGAGGGAGGGGAAAAACAAAGAGGACCTGATGCAAAGGGCTTAAGTGGAGAGCAAATGCTTTGAGAATGATTGTGGCAGGAAATGTATGGATGTGCTTTATACAATTGATGTATGTATATGTATGGATTGTGATAAGAGTTGTATGAGTCCCTAATAAAATGTAAAAAAAGAAAAGGAAAAAAAAGAAGAAAGAAAGAAAAGAAAATGATTAGGGCAAAGAATGTACAGATGTGCTTTATACAATTGAAGTATGTATATGTATGGACTGTGATAAGAGTTGTATGAGCCCCTAATAAAAAGTTTAAAAAAATTTCCTTTGCCTCCTAGTTCTTTTCTCTATTTCTTTTTACTTTCCTCTTGTCCCACTATCATACCCGGCCTTAATTTGGACTTCAGTAATTCCTCTTGGTTGTGTTGCCTTTGATTAAACCCCTCCAGGCAACTTACACCCTTCTCTCCATCGATTTTAGTTCACTTGTTGTTCCCTTGTCTCTGGGTTGGTTGACACCCCCCCCTTTCTTTCTCCCACATCACCCTCTCCCATGTCTCCCCAGAAGCACCGGTCTCATTGTTTTCTCCTCTGAATTGTTTATCCCACCTATCTTATCTAGATAGACATGCATAGACAATAATAAGCACAAAAGCAAGGCAAAGCCAAACAAAGACAAAACAAACAACCCCTGCCCCCCCATTCCTAATAAAAACAAAAAGAAAGCCAATGACGAAAGAGGAAAATAAATAGTTCCAGATCTGGTTTTGACCTTTGGGAGTGTTTTCCAGTAGAGTGTGATACGGTGCCACATTCTGTCCCCAAAGTCTATTTTTGGTATTCCCTGGGGACTTCATTGCTTTGCTCCCCTTGCTGCTTTGTTGCATGCCCTTAGTATTTCACCCCAGTGTGATGGAGTAGATCAGGCACAATTCCCACACTATGTCTCCAGTGTTGTCCCCTGTAGCGCCATGGTTCAGTGAGGGACATCATGTCTCATGGTGGGACCGGTCCTATGGTCTCTCTGTGCATTGTCTGCTCTGAGTGGAAATATTGTCCTTGTAGCTTGGTGGGCCAGGATGTGTTCCACTCTCCTTCCCTCTTTGTTTGCTCCTGTGTTCTCTGATCAGACATGCCTCTCTCCCCAAGCTGTAGCTTCAGTGCTGTCCTCTGAAGTGTATTCTTCTAGGGTTGCAGTAGGGGTGAGGGGGTCCACATAGTTGGGATTGGAGTTGGTCTGGAAGACCTCTCTATTGGTTCCCTGCTACATGCCAGTATGTTGTATTCACATCTTGGTGCACCAAGTTGAAGTCTGGTCTCTCTTTCCCTCTCCTGTGGAGATATAAACAATACCCTTCCCTTTAGTAGATTAGTGCCCTGCTCCCCTCCACCCCTATCTTTTTATTTTTCCTCTTTGTTTTCCCTTCCTATTTAGCTGGCTGCCATATGGATCCCTGGATTGGACTGGCCACTGCCACAGTACCTGGACCTCACCCCGGGAATGTCTGTATATATTAGCTTTCCACTATGCTCCATTTTTGAGGCTTACCTCAATTGATTCATGTTGTGTTTGTCCTTTTGTGCTTGGCGTACTTCCCTGAGCATCATTTCCTCCAGTTCTTGCAACATGCTTCATGTGTTTATCATTGCGTTGAAAGCAGTCTTGTGCAGTACGTTTACCCAGGACATTTGATTTCTTGGCTGCTGTTTCTATGAGCATTGATTGTGACTCCAAGCAAGATGAAATCCTCAACATCTGTAATCTTTCCTCTGTTCATAATGATGTTACCTATTGGTCCAGTTGTGAGGATTGTTGTTTTCTTTATATTAATATTTATTCCATATTGTGGGCGATAATAGTTGATCATCAGGAAGTGCTTCAAAGTCTCCTCACTTTCAGAAAGAAAAGTTGTGTAATCTATATTTCACAGGTTGTTGATAAGACTTCCTGCAATCTTGATGCCACACTCTTCATGTTATTCAACTCGTCTGATTATCTGTTGAACGTACAGATAGAACGGTGAGAGGGTGCAATCCTAGCACACGCCTTTTCATCATTTTAAACCAGGCCATTTTTCCTAGCTCTGTTTGACCAAATGCCTCCTTTTTATTTGTTTGTTTTTTAAGATCATCTTATTGGGGGCTCTTACAGCTCTTATAACAATCCATACATCAGTTGTATCAAGCATATTTTTACTTATGTTGCCATCATTATGTCTTAAACATTTACTTTCTATTTGAGCCCTTGGTCCAACTGCAATCCATGTACAGGTTCCACATGAATACAATGAACTGCTCTGGAATTCCCAGTAGTCTCAAGGCTAACCATAGTTTGATATGATCCATGCAGCCAAGTGCTTTGGCATAGTCCATGAAACTACTAAAGTAAATATCTTTCTGGGATTCTCTGCTTTCAGCCAAGATCCATCTGGCATCAGCAATGATATCCTTTGTTCTGAGTTCTCTTCTGAATTCAACCTGAATTTCTGGCAGCTCCCTGTCAATAAACTGCTACAACTTTTGTTGCATGATCTACAGCAAATCTTTACTTGAATGTGATATCCATGATATTGATCCATAAATTTTCCCATTTTTTTGGGTCACTTCTCTTTGGTATGGATACAAATATGAATGTCTTCCAAATCTGTTGGCCTTGATTTTGTTTTCAAATTTCCTGAAATTGTTGAGTGAGTGCTTCCAGTGCATCATTAGCTGTTGAAACATTTCAGTTAGTATTCCATCAATTCCTGGAGCCTTATTCTTGGCTAATGCTTTCAATAGAGATTAGACTTCTTCCTTTAGTACCATCGGTTCTTGCTCATATGCTACCTCCTGAAAGGTTTGATATTGACTAGCTATTTTTGGTACACTGACACTGCCTTTTGTACATTTCACTATAACACTTTACCTTGTCTTTTTGAGCAGACCTTTGGAATTTCCTCTTGAGCTCTCTTACTTTATTATTTCTTCCATATGCCTTAGCTACTCTTCAATTAAGAGCAAGTTTCAGAATCTCTTGTGACAGCAATTTGATTTCTTTCCTGTCTGTCAATTGACCTCCTGCTTTCTTCATGTATGATGACCTTATTGTCATCCCACTGCTCATCAGATCTCCTGTTATTAGTGTTCAATACATCAAATCTGATCTTTAGATGTTCTGAAAGTTCAGGTGGGATAGAGGTAAGGTCATCTTTTGACTCACTTGCACTTGTTTTAATTTTCTGCAGCTTTAACATAATCTTAAATAGGAGCAATTGATGGTCAACATTGATGGTTCCACATCAGGCCTGACTTTAGCTGTTGATACTGAACTTCTCTATTTTCCCGCCCGACAAATGTAATCAATTTGATTTCTGTGGATCACATCTTGGTAAGTTCGCCTTTTGTGTTGTTCAAAAGGGTATTGGAAGGAGGAAATCTTGAAAATATTTTCTCCGGCTTCCTTTCTCTCACCAAGACCATCATTTCTATATTTAATTCCTCTTCATTTTCAATATTTTCAACCCAACCACCAATAATTTGCAATGTATCTTGATTGCATATTTCATAAATTTCAACTTGAAGTCACTTAAAATTCTTAAAGTTTTTGATCACTAGCATTAGGGTTTGGTGCAGAAATTTGAATAATGTTTATGTTGACTGGATTTCCTTATATGTGGATAAACGCTATGCTATAACAGACAACATTGTACTTCAAGATAGATCTTAACATGCTCCTTTTTTTACAAATGATGAATGTGCCACTATTATTCTTGAACTTGTCACTCTGTGCATAGTATGGCTATCTGATTCAAAATGGCCAGTACAAATTCACTTCAGTCACTAATTCCTAGGATGTTAGTCTTTATGTGTTCTATTTCATTTTTGATAACTTCCAATTTTCCAAGATTCATGCTTTGTATGTTCCAAGTTCAAATTATTAATAGATGTTTGGGGTTGTTTCTTCTCATTAGAGAAGTAACAGGTTCAATAATTCTCAGTCAACTCAAATGAGAATATAACCTGTCAATTCTCTAAGAACACCCTAACAGAGAGTATTGTCTATGAACTTGGCGTCCATTGCAATGAGTGATGGAACCCAGCACAGAATTAGACAGTGTTCAACGTAGCAACAAGTGTGAGAATCACACAAAAACAAACATTACTTTTGTTGTTGTTATTACTTGGTTTTTTGTTGTTGTTCTTGTTTTTGACTAATTACTTAACTCATTTTATTAGGGGCTCATCTCACTCTTATCACAATCCATACATACATCAATTGTGTAAAGCACATTTGTACATTCATTGCCCTCATCATTCTCAAAACATTTGCTCTCCACTTAAGGTCCTGGCATCAGCTCCTCTTAATACATTGGATCACTCTATGTCTAAATCAACTCAATGGCACCTAATAACAGCAACAACATAGTACAGTTTGCTAAAATTTATAATGACTAAATAAAATAATTGCTCAGTCATAATCCAATGCATAAGGTTTTCCCTTTAAGTAAGTCACTTTTTTATTGGTGAATTAAGCATGCCTGGTATCAAAGGAACTACTTGGTCAATAAATGTATGATTGAAATTCTCCACACAATACTTGGAGGATTAAAAGGGGCTTCTGAATTGCTTAATTTCCAACAAACATGAAGCTTAGCCATTCCACTGAGGTCTTGTTGGTTTTGAAGGTCTATGTAAATTCCTGACAATATAAAGGCAATGTTCTTTAAACTCAGTGAAAAATATGCAACCTACTTACCTGACCTACTTTAGAGGCTTTAGAAAGTTAATTAAAAATAGACCATCACAATATACAGGTTTATGAACTCACTTCAAAAATTTCCAAATTCTCTGGAAGAATAAATAGAGCCCATATGCCTTCTTTGACAAGTTAGTGGCATATTTCAGTACTTAAAAATAATTTCCATAAAATATTGTAGGTAAATTTATGAATCCTATCACCAAAATACCTTATTCATTCTATGTTTCATAGTAGGGCCACTGCAGGTATAACAGTTGGGCTGTTAACTACAAGATCAGCAGTTCCAGGACATTAGCCACTCTGTTTGAGAAAGACACAGCTTTCTACTCTCATAACGATAGTCTCAGCAACCCACAGGGACCTTTCTCCACTGATCTATAGGGCTGCCATGAGTCAGAATTTACTCTGTCACCTGAGTTAGAGGTCTTGTTTGGGGAGGGGGGTTAATTCATGAATGGTAACACCAATTAGCTTAAAGTCTCTACAAACAATCTACTTGAGCAGAAGAATAAATTCTCCAAACAATGATTTGCTTTTCATTATATTTTAAGATTGAGCATAAACTGTACTATATTTATTGGAATTGGATATCTCATTTTCAATTTGTCTTATTAGAGAAAACATTAATAGGAAGGTCTATCACTTTTGATTTTCTCAGATTTACTTGTTTGTGAGGGCAGAAGAAAATATGCAATATATTTTTAAAAGCTATTGGTTACATAGGAAAACAATGATCTGGTGAGGACTTATTTTATTTATTTATCTATTTATTTATTTATTTGTTTATTTATTTATTATTGGTGAGGACTTTTAAAGAATAATTCTATTTCTGTATAAAAGGAATCCTGGTGATGCTGATGGGTCAGGGTGGTACTAGAAACTTCATGGTCAGTGATTCAAATATACAAGTTGCTCCTCAAGAGAAAGACAAGGCTCTCAGCTCCTGTAAAGATGTATGGACTGAGAAACCCTCCACAGGTTCTCTGTGAGTTGGAATAACCCAATGGAAATAGGCTGTTTTAATATATGAATATATAGCATTTTAAAATACATAGTGTGATAGCTGTTTTATGTATTAACTGTAATTCACCAAGGATTATATATATGTAGATGACAAACCACAAAAAGTCACTCAATACAATAGGGAAAATGCGATTTTAAACCACAATAAGATTTGACTATGCACTTATTAAAATACCTAAGACATGAAATTTTCAAAGCTGTAATTCTTTTCTTTGAAAACTTAAATTATAAAATTGTATGCTCAGCCTCAATTTTCTGACCTCAATTACATATTAAATTTAGAACTTACACTCTTGGCAAATATATATATACATTCGTGAGAAATACTGAGCAGATGACTAAATACTTGACTTAAATATCAGAGATGTAATTGAGAATTCTTCATCCCAAGTAAAAGTTACATAGCTACAAGTTCCATAAAATTTAACTAAGATGGAGAGTTACAGAAAGATCTTTATACATCCAATTACTTTTGAGCAAATAATAAATACCTGTACACAAAAGTAGCTCCCAACCAAAATGATTACATTGATAAATATATGCTGACAATTTGAACATGAATATTTCAGTATCTTTTCTTACATCAAATTTCCTCTTCTTTATGTTTGATGTAGATGATGCAACGATAGCTAAAGTTTTAGTTGATTAGACTCTCCAGCAAAGTTTCTTCATTTACTTTGAAGATCATGCATCCTTGTCTAATCCTCTGCCCATAGACTTATGGCTCTCACTTTCCATGGCCAGTCCTCTTTTCCTTCTCGTTATCGTACTTGTGTTACTTCTTATCAGTATAGTTACTTATTGGCATAGTTGTGTTATTTGCAGCCCTGGCCGAATAATTTTTATGTTCACACTGCTGATGAAAAATTAATAACAGATGTATTAAATCACAGATCATATAGATTACTTGAGGAGGCTGGAATATTTATAGAGCTTTTAGAACCATTTCAGAAAAGACATTTCCTCTTTTACTGTTGGAGATGTTTATTTGACTTTAATGGCCACTTTAGGCAATAAATGCTTGTTAACGGAGACACTGCTATCATGTACTTGTGTGGTTGCTTTGCATCTATGGCTCTTTTGCGGCATATTTTTTAGTTTCATTCTTAGCTGCTTGACCAATACAAAGAGAGCTACTGTTCTTCAGAATTACCTTGAGGATATCACACAATGTTTACCAGGGTGCTGTGCACAAGAGGACTTTCCAATAAACATGAAGTGACTGAAATTTAAAACAGATGGAAAATATAAAAGCACATATATACACCATTCGTTAGTATACTTACTTATCCACCCCCCAAAACAGCATGCAATTCCTGAGTAGGGAAAATGACTAAGTGCTTGGTTAACAATTAAAAGTTTGGGAATTTGAACTAATCCAGAGGCCTCAAAAGAAAAATCTGGCACACTCTGCTTCTGAAAGGTCTCCTCATCGAAGACCCTGGAGCACAGGACTGTTCTAACACCCATGAGGTCACCGTGAGGGAAACACAGTCCACAACGACTGGCTTGGGTTTTTGCTTGTGTGTTTTATGTGGCTTACAGGCAACAGGCTGACTGCCTATTTTCCTTTATGTTTTAGCCTTGCTGAAGCATTGCGCGCACTCTCTCTGTACACACACACACACACACACACACACACACACACACACACACACACACACATTATATTTCCTGAAGTCTGTCAGATTCTTTGGGTCCATTGAAAATATATTACATTCCATTTCTACTACAAATAACTTGCTATGCAGAAAAGCCCATGTCTATTTATACAGTAAGGAAATTTAAAATAAAATTGAATTACATCTGAATTCATTTTTGTTGTCCTGCTCTTCTCTGGCTAAAGTGACCAATTATACACAGCGCTACTTGATCTTAGCTTCAAGAGAATACTTTGCTAATTTCCGTGTTCTTCAACTGTCAGCAGAATATTGCACCATGCTTCTCAATGTATGTAGGAAATCATATTCAAATTTTTAATTGTTTAATTAATCTATTGTATTATAGCACTAATCCTGGGAACAAAAAGAGTGTGGCAGACAGCAAGTTTCAACTCTGGAGAATATTTATCAAGTCAATGTGAAAAATGCCTCTGCATGTAAATTATCATTGCTGCCAAGTAAATTCAAAGAAGGCCAATGGTAGATCATATAATTAAAGTAAGATTTCATTCAGCTGATGAACTCGTTCTTTTGATCTGTAAAATTGAATTATTGATTCTTTTTCTGTTTGTCAATCAAGGAATAGTTTGCTCATAGTCTTTCACTTAAACAATGTTCTCAAATGTAAAGTGCTACTTAATTCACAATAAAATAAGGTTAAAAGAAAAATAGAACCATAGAAGAAAATCTCAGACTTCCACTTTCTCTTATCAAGAAACGCCCTTTTTTAAAAAAAAATTGCACCCGATTATGCATACCCTGAATAATTTAAACTCAGCAGATTTGGGGCTTTCCTTCAGCAAATTCCCTTCTCCTTTGCTATGTAACATGATCTAATTACAGGAGTAAAGTGCATCATATTTGCATGTACACCTTATTGTGCAAATCTTGGAAGTGACCTTTGAACTCTGCCAACCACCTTGTTGTTAGGTGCCTTCTAGTTGGATCAGACCCAGAGCGACCCTTCGCCCAACCAAACCAAATACTGAAGAGATCCTGTGCCATCCTCACTATTCTTGAGCCCATTTTTGTTGCCAATGTGTTAATCCATCTCCTTGAAGTCCTTCCTTTCTTTTCCCTCTCTACTTTACCAAGCATGATGTCCTATCTAGGGGCCTATTTCTCCTGACAACATGGCCCAAGTGTTTAACATGAAATCTTGTTATCATTGACTTTACAGAGCACTCTGCTGACTTGTTCTCAGACAGATTTGTCTTTTTGCCAGTCCTTGGAACTTTCATTATTCTTTGCCACTACCACAATTCAAATGCAGAGAATCTTCAGTGGTCTTCTTTAGTCAATGTTCAACTTTCACATATATATGGGGCAATGCACAATAATACCAAGGCTTGGGTCAACGGCAATGTCTTCAAATAACATCCTGCTTTTCAATACGCTAAAGTGGTATTTATATCAATTGAACTGGTTGACAGTTCACCGTGTCAGGAGGTAGCATATGAGCAAGAGCTAGTGTGCTGAAGAAAGAAATTCTAACTGCATGGAACAAATTAGCCAAAAACAAGTCTCTGGGAATTGACGAAATACCCACTGAAGTTTTTCAGAAAGCTGAAGAAGCACTGGAAGCACTCACTTGTCGATGCCAGGAAATGTAGAAGACACATACCTGGCCAGTTGACTGGAATATTCCCATATTTTTGCCCATTCCAAAGAAAGGTGACTCAACACATTGCTCAAACTGTAGGATAATATTGATATCACACACAAGTAAAATTCTATTTAAGATAACCCAACACTGGTCACAGCCATGCATGGATAGGGAGCTGCCAGAAGTTCTGGCAAGATTCAGAAGAGGATGTGGATGTTCTATGGATCTTGGCTGAAAGTAGAGACTATCAGAAAGATGATTACTTTTGTTTCATTGATTAAGGAAATTCATTCAACTCTGTGGACCATAATAAACTGTCCCATTGAGAAGAAGGAGAATCCCAAGACCCTTCATGTGCACATGCAGAGCTTGTTCATGGATCAAGAGGCAGTTTTGGAAACAGAACAAGGGGACACTACTTAGCTTAAAATCCAGAAAGGTGGGCCTCAGGCCGGTATCCTCTCACCACACTTATGCAATTTGTACACTGAGCAAACCATGTGAGAAGCCGGGCTACATGATGAAGAGTGCAGCATCAGGATTGGAGGAGGCTTATTAACAACTATGGCCCAACTCCATCTGCATGAGCAAGGAAACCATGTTTTCTTCTGCATTTGCTAGGAACCTCCAGCATCTTCCTGTCAATGAGCTGACCATATCAGCTTTCCAGGGATCCAGTCACCACGCAATCAGGTTTCACTTCAAACTGGTTCATCCCAGTTCAGTGTTGTATAGAGAAGTTACATGTCCTCCCTCGTCACGGGAATCATCCACTGCCGTGGAGTTGACTCAGACTCAAAGTGACTCTGCAGGACAGAGAACAGCTCTCCATTGTTTCCAGTCTGTAACTCTTTACAGGAGCAGAATGGCCTCATCTCGCTGGTGGGTTTAAGCCCAATACTTATCTCAGTGCTATGCTACTAAATTTAAAATTATTTCCACTGAAATTATTTTCCACCATAGATCTGAAAATGTAAAATCTTGATATTTAACAAGATCCCTGATGATTCTTGAAGATTTTGTTGCAATGTAGATTCTGATTCAGTACATATAGGGTGGAAATGCAAAATCCCACCTGGGAGCTGAACAATCATAAATTACATGAATCATTTCCAAATTTTACTTTTCCTAAAGATTTAGAGGATTATTAAAGTTTACAGGACAAAAATGACTTAAATGCATGGTTAATTTTTCCTCTTTTATAAGAAAATGTAGAAATAGCCCAGGAGTTTCTCTACTGAAAACCCTTGTTCAGCACAAAACATAGACATTAATTATTTTCTTTTTAAGTTATATTTTATATTAATATATTTTTCAGGTCATATATTTTAATTGTAACTTATCTCCTGAGTTAGATCATTCTTTTACTTTTGGCAAGCATAAGGAAATATTTGAATGAATATTTGTACTTAATTTTAAATAAAAACCAGAGAATCTCAAATAACCAATTATATTCCCTATATAAGGAAATCTAGCTTAGCTTCTACACCTGAAAGAGTAAAAATATCATTAAAAGAAGCAATAATGGACAGAATATATAATCATACACAAAATATATTTTACTGATGGCTAAATGAGAATCAGACACAGAAGCAATGCATAAAATTAAATAATATTGAAGCCTACAGGGGTATAAAACATTGAGCAAAATATTATTGGACTACTGAATTGAATAGTTCTAAAATTATTTTATGCTAAGATTTATTATTTATAAAAAACTTACTAAAATTTAATTACAAAGCAAGGAGCACTGAGGTCTCAACAGTTTGTTATTGTCCAGAGGATGGATAGCTTTGAAATATATGATGATATGTCTAGAAGTAGGAAGAGAGACTATAAGGGTCAAGGCAACTAACATATCTATAAGGATGCCTTACTATCGTGATGAATTGACTATTGTCTGGATATGCTACATCATCATTCCATTCTCAATTAATTCCTCAAATGGGAATACAATCTGATCTGAAATTCACAAAACTTTGTGGGCACCAACTTTGTCTAAGAAATAGTAATAAATCTATAGTCTTCACAGTCAACTAGTAAATTGTTAGAGAAGCAAGAAAAACTGTTTCATAGTTAAGTGCCAACAAGTTCCACCCGCACATTCCTGCAGCGGAGGTTTCTAAATAAGAAAGTTAATAAAATTATGGACTATTCCATCTAAGTCATTTTTATTTTGACAGCAAATGGATTCAGGGGTGGATGTGGAACAAGAGTATATCTTTGCTGAGACCAGATGGAACTTGACTGAAAGCAGAGAATATCAGAAAGATGTGTGCCTGTGTTTTATTGACTGTGCTGAGGCGTTTACAGTGTGGATCATAACAAACTTTGGATGGCCTTGACTAAAATGAGAATTCCATTTAGGTGCTGACTCAATGGTTCCTAACAACAACAACTAAGGTCACAGCAATTAAATACACACACACACACACACACACACACACACAGCCAAACAAAATGCCATCGAGTCATTTCTGACTTCTGGTGGCTCTAAATACGTCGGAGTAGAACTGTGCCTCACAGAATTTTCATGGCTTTAAAAGCACAAGAAAATCAGAAACACATTCACCTGTGTTTTATTGCCTATACCTAGGCATTCAACTGTGTGAAGCTTAGAAAATGATGGGTAACTTTGTGAAGAATGGGAATTCCAGAACTGTGCTCATGTGGAATTTGCATGTGGATCAAGAGACAGTTTTGCAATCAGAACTGCATGATTTTAGATCTGGAAAGGTGTGTGTCAGGATTGCATCCTCTTAGCATATTTATCCAATCTGTATGTTCAGTCAATAATCTGAGAAACTGGATTATATGAAGAAGAATGCAAAATTAGTATTGAAGGAAGATTTCTTAACAACCTGTGATATGCTGGTCACACAACATTCCTGAAAGTGAGGAGGATTTGAAGCATTTGCTGAAGATCAGAGATTGCAGCCTTGAGTACGGATAACAGCTCAATGCAAATAAGACCCAAATCCCCACAGCTAGACCAATGGATATCATGATGATAAATGGAGGAAAGGTTGAAGTGGTCTAGGATTTTGTCTCGATCCACAATCAGTGGTCACAGAAGCAGCAGAAGAGATCAGAAGAGGGTTGCGTTGGATAAATCTGCTGCCCCAAACCCTTTCAGAGTGTTGAAAAACAGGGAAGTTACTTTAAGGACCAAGGTCTTCTTCACTCAAGTCATGGTAGCTTGCATATGCATGAGAAAATTGGCCATTGAATAAGGAAAGCTGAAAAAGAAGTGAGGTGTTTGAATTGTGGTGCTCACAAAGAATATTGGAAGTACCATGGACTGCTAAAAGAAGGATAAGCCAATCCATCTTGGCCGAAGTAGAGGCAGAATACTCCGTAGAGGCAAGGATGGCAGGACTTACATACTTTGGACATGTTGTCAGCAGACACCACTCCCTGGAGAAGACATAATGCTTTGTAAAATCGAGAGACAGCAAAAAAGAGGAAGGGCCTCAAGGAGATGAATTAGCCCAGTGGCTGCAGCAATGGGCTCAAGCACAGGAACAATGAGAAGAATGGTGTAGAACCAGGGTCGTGTGGGGCCACTATCCAAACAATCTTAAGGGCAGCTACCAACATCAACAACAAGAAGCTTATCAGTAGACCTTTCGTTTTAGGCCCCTTTGGATAAATTTAAACGGCCAACCTTTCTGTTATTGGCTGACCCTTAACCATTTATGCCACATAGGGATGCCCCAGTTACTAACATAAGTCCAGAGAAACTCAGAAAACATGAGTAAATATTGCATTATGTGATATTTTTTTTTACATTTTAACAGAAATGATGGAAGTTTCTTTCTACTGTTAAAATTATGATTCTGTGAGATATAAAAACTGAAAAGGCCAACTACCTTAAAAATTATTAGGAGTATGAGGATTTATAAAGCAATTTTCTTACAAATATTAAAGACTCATATAGTTAAATTGGAGCTTTATTTCTGCACATTTTAAAAGACCAAGTACAGAAAGCTCTTGTGCTGACAAACACGGTTCTAGTAAAGCAGGTTTGTTTGTCTTGTTTTAGAATCTAATTATCATATCACCTATTTTGTGTTAAGTTAAGGTGCTACCTTACAGTTATTTTTATGATTTTGTCTTAACAAATAATCTAAATAAACTCCCATGTTTAAAATTAGAGGAAATATGTGGTTGTAAAATGCAGAAAAGCAATGTAAGCCAAACACTCAAATGCCTTGCAGCTTAAGTGGCTGTAGCGCCATCAAACAATGTGCCCCCGGGGACTTTGTCCACGTTGTCTTTCTAATTCGTGTCTGGTCAACTAGCAGATAGAGGCCTATGAAGTTCTTTTGCAGCCAGGAAGAGTAAGTTTTGTTTCATTTGTGCCATATGTATGTTCTGAGACATAGTACTCTCCTGGTTCCTGCTGTGCAAGTCCAGGTTCCCCAGCCCCTTTTGTCCCTCTCCCACAATGCAGCAAAGGGAATGAGTGAACATTTCCGGTATGGATCAGATCCCTTGGAAACCAGATCACGAAAAAGCTGGCTCCTTTCTGTGCGGGCAATCAAGGCGTGTGACAACATCAATGAACAGTGCTGTCCCTCATCTCCCCTCAAAGAGCAGTATGCCATGTGGTTTATTTCTTCTGCACGTTACAGGCATTCGTTTACTGTTAAAACTACTACTGTGACTTATCTGTGCTACAGATACACAATCCTTCAAAGGTTGATTTTCAATTTGCTTGTTGAACAGCCAGGCAGAGGATCTTTTTTATCTAGACAGGAAATCATGTGCAGTGTGTACTGCCATCCCAGGCATCTTCATTTTACTGTCGTAAAATCTACATGCATATTTTGATATAGTGCCTTTGATTTTGACAACCTTAAGATAAAGGATTTATACCAGTTTTCCCATTTTTACTTTTGTCAATAAAAATATTAATGATATGCTGTATGAGGATCCCTGGTGGTATAGTGGTTGCACATTGGGCTGAGATCTGAAAGGTCAGCAGTTCAAAACCACTTACCACCTTTGAGGGAGAAAGATGGAGATTTCTACTCTTATAGCCAATTACTGTCTTGGAAGCCCACAGGAGCAGTTCTGCCCTGTCCCGTAAGGTCATTCTGAGTAGGCTTCCACCTGTTGGCAGTGAGTTATACTGTATGAACCAATACTTCCCAGTCCTGAACTGCTCTACATTTTTTACATGTTAATGTGATTACCATCTAAACAAAGTATTTTTTAAATTTTTGAATTGAAACTGATTAAGAACGTTTCTCCTTTCTTAAGACTTCTATGCTGAATGTGAATATATTACAACCACTTCTGTGATGTCACAATACCAGCATAGACTGGCTCTCACAGAAGCTCCGAGACTGTAGGTAATTAAGACAACATTGGGGCTTTTGAAGGGATGATTTTTCAAAGAATCTCTTCTGTTGGCTTTCTCAGACAGACAATCTTCCTCTGAGAACAGGACACCCTGGACACATTTTCCTACAACTTTGTGGATTTGTGAACATGCAGTTATGTATAAGGCAATCACATGATTTTTTCCCCCAATAGAAATGTCTTTCAGGAACATTGAAAAAAATGCAAACAAAATCAGAGGGCTGCTTTAGTTTACATCATGACCTGGTAGTGATTTCACAAAGATTCTTCCAAAGAACGAAAGGGAGTACATTTTGAATGTGTCCACGTGTGAAGTTCAAAGTCCACTGATAGCTATTTAGTTTGAAAGGTGTCACAGCATGCAGGTGCTGACTATTAAAACTAACTCACATAAAGGTGCAACACGATGCATGAAGTGATCAGCGTTAGTGGCAGATAAAAAGAAATTCCTTTAGGATAGTGATGTTCATTTGATAACATATCTGAAAACATTCTCTCTCTGAAGGCTTTTAATACATTGTTTTGTACAATAAAATGTTCTAATAATTCTACAAGCTCAGAGAAAAATGGGTGTAAGACTGGGTTTTTTTTTTTACTTCCTAAATGGATTGCTTTGTAGGAAACAAAAATATTCCATAAGATTAGTTCTTACTGTGTTCTACTTTTTTGATGTGCCTTTGAAACACCTGATTTTGACAACATTAAGATAAAGGATTTATAGCCAAGGTTTCCCAATATTAATTTTGTCATAAAATATTAATGATACGCTGTGTGAGGAGTCCTGGTGGTGTAGTGGTTGCACATTGGGCTGAGATCTGAAAGGTCAGCAGTTCAAAACCACTTGCCACCTCTGAGGGAGAAAGATGGCGATTTCTCATCTCATAGACAGTTACCATCATGGAAGCTCACAGGAGCAGGTCTACCCTGTCCCATAGGGTCATTCTGAGTAGGCAACCTACTCAAAAGATATTTTTTTAAGTTCAAAGGAGTGTATTTTTTATTATTTGTAAGTTAGGAAGAAAGGAAGTTTGAGATGTGCTAATGGACATTAAAATGTTGAGTAAATAATGTAGGTAATCCACCAAATCAAACTCACTGCCGTTACACTGCAGGAATATGCTGCTTAATTAACTAACAGAGCACACACACCTGCTGCTTGTGGGGTTCATTTATTCCTAAAATAACATGATTCCTGAACAAGATTCTCTTTCTAGTTCATTGTCTTAGGGAATCTCTACCCCAATTATCTGCCCTGCTCTTTCATATGTTGATTCCTGATACATCTCTTAGTAATTGAACAGAATGCTGCAAGACTTTTTATCATGATTGACATCCCCGTAAATTTGATAGCTAGAAGCTTGGCTTTGGAAGGCAGAAAAATAAAGCCATTCACCCCTCAAAATGTCAAAATTAACAGATACTAGGTCTCAGATTACATTACTGTATTTAAATATTCAAAACAGTTTCTATGATACTTTCTATACAAGAGGAATATCACTCACACATGTTGATCCTTCTGGAAAAATATTCTCTGGATATTTTATTCAAATGCCTTATAAATGATGCTTTTCTTGAAAAACTTTAGCTATACTTATTGAGGTGTTTTACCCACTTATGTTAATATGCTATTCTCCCAGTCATATTTTTAAAAAGATATAAATATTCAATTTGTAGCTTGTGACAATAATAAATGCAGTAATAACTTATGTAGAGAATTTAAAACATTTCAGATGCTGTATTTTTAAGTTTGATATTACTATAATGTTTTATTTATCAATATCATTTATGAATATTTCTATATAAGAAGGCTCTGGCCTACCTTCAACCAGCTAAAGTCAATTTTATCATCAGTGCTATTAAAATAAAGTTTGTTTATTTTATATTTTATAACTACAATATTTGCAATTGTTTGTATAGTGTTATGGTAAAAACATGCTTCCAGTAATATAGACACATTCTCGTCTATATAAAGTGAAAAAGCTGAGGTGTAACAACTTCTTGTAAGGATACAATATGGAAGCTTTATCCATCTCGTCCATCTTAGAAAATTGATCTGGACTTCGCCTGTTGGATACTTCTGTTATTTTAGGTTTCTGAGGATGCATGGTCACAGCTCAAAGGCAGAAGTCTCTTAGGGAAGGGGAACATGGTTACTGGGGGGAAAAATTAGCATTCACTCATTGCCAGCCTGTCGATTCCAACTCTTAGCAAAGATGCCTTCTCAAGAAGCCCCCAGTTGCGTAGTGGTTAAATGTTGACCTGCTAACTGCAAGGTCAGTGGTTTGAAACCATCAACTGTGGGATACTAACACCAAGGGAAATAATACTGGGACTTAGTCCAAGTTTACGTTCCTGCGGTAGTCTATCATTTCCATAGTTTCTCCCTTAAAGCTGTGCTGCCTTAAAATGAGCGCATGGTTGATTCATTCTCCCTACAGAAGCAGACATTCCTATTTGGCTCTATTTTCTTCCCGCTGCAGTATCTAGTCTCTCTCATACCTTTCTCCAATAATAGCTGGGCATAAGAGGTCTTTATCCCCAGTGCCTGGATTCTAAATGTTTCTATTAAGCCTGAATTTTTGCCTTGGATCATGAAGTTTTGCCTTGACACCTTTTAATGTATAGAAAATAACCATGTAGCCACTGTGGCTCTTTTGAATTTTATGTATAAAACAAAAGGGGGAATTGTGGAAAACAGAAGGGTTTCTCCCAAGCTGTCTCCCCAAATATATGCCTTAGCTGCTGGCTAATGACTATACACTTGGAGGTCATTAGGAGTAGATAAGGGGTCATTCTCCCTAAGGGTTATCAGCTATCTAGAGCAAGCAGTCACCACTGTTTATCCCATAACAAGTCGGGCCCACTCCCTTCTGATAAGGATAGTAGGTGTCTGTTTCCTTGTAGGAGACCCCAGAAAGGTCAAATCCGCCCAAGAATGACCAAGGTTAGGCTGCCATCCTGACTCTAGGATCCTCCCATCTTGTCATGTATACCCCCAATCCCTCCTCTTCCTATTGCGTGTATTTCCCTAGACCACCCCCTCTTATTACTGTCCTATAGCACAACCCCTTCCTGTGACGTATGTCCTCATCTGTAATTAGGGGGCTTGCATGTCACCAGAGAAGATAAAAGTCTGGACTAGCATTAAATCTCTCTCCCTCCACGTGGAACACCAAGTGGGACTGAGGTGAGTATGCTAGCATGAATTGTGTCTGACTCCATTTATTTCAATACTCCTCTTCTATCTCTCATGCGCTCTATAACCTTACTAAGATTTTTACTTATTATCACTGTACAATTGTGCCTACTGGATCCATAATGATGTGTTAGGGGCTGGCTTCCCCTTAAAATCAACTGTTAGGGTGTAAAAGGCCAAAGCTTTCTACTCCAGTAGAGTTACTATCTTGGGAACTGCAGTTCTGCCTTGTCCTACAGGATCAATGAGTTGGCATCAACCTGAAGGCAGTGAAAAATGAGCATCCTCCGCTATAATTAGTGAATAAAGGAGAAGGAGATGTGTAGTATCTCTCACAGATTGTATCTTGTCTTTGTATATGGCATTTCTTACTGAAATTCATATTATACGAAACTGCAATAAAAAAAATCAATTTTGGATATATGACATCCCAAAAGTCAACTGGGCAATAAATAAGGAAGACCAAAGAAGAATCAATACATTTGAATTAGGGTGTTGTCAAAGGATATCGAAAATAACATGCACTTCAAGAACAAGCACATTTGTTTTGGAAGAAGTACAACTAGAATGTTCCTTAGAAGTAAGAATGATGAGTCTGTCTCTCATGTACATTGAACATGTTATCAGAGGAAATTCGCCCTTGTAAAAGGACATTGTGTTCAATAAAGCAGAAGGTCAGTTAAAAAAGAGAAAATTGTTGAGGATTGATATAGTAGTTGCAATAATGGGTTCAAACAATTTTGAGGATCGTCAGGAGTAGGCAGTGTTTTGTTCTTTTGTTCACAGGATCACTATGAGTCAGAACCAACACAACGGCACCTCACAGCAACAAGAATTTCTCACTGTCACATTCAAAAATAGTGTTTTTCAGAGTCCATAGGATATTTTGCCCTTTCTATTCTTCTTTCCTATTTGTATCATCCTATATTTTCCCTCATAATTCATTTCTTGGCAAACTATACAATAATATATTTCAAACTCTTAGCTATTGATAATCTCATTGTAGTCACGTCCTCCTCTTCTTTTTTTCATGAATAGTCTCAGACTTCTATTTGTCTGGGTCATTTTAGTTTTACAGTTTAAGTCATTTCCCTTAGTTTTCCGTAAAACGGATGGATCTCATAAATGTTACCATCTCATAGGGGTTTCCATAATGACTCTATCTAAAGGTGCTTGTGTCTCTTTAGTATTTTATTTCCTTCAAGGAAATTAATAAAATATGACATATATTTCTAATGTTTTTACTTTATCAACCATCCACTTAAGTGCAGTCTTCAAGGGATCCTAAAGCTTGCCAGAATACATCCTGCTGTAGATAAGTTGTACAATAAATATTTTTGAATTAATATATGAATGAATACATAAACAAAAACTCAAAAGAACCCATGAGAAAGGCGTTGATATTGCCTCTTATTTAGGTTTTACAAGATCATAAACCAAAATCAAACTCATTGCCATCAAGGTGATGCGGACTCATGTTCCCTGTAGGATAGCGTAGAACTGCCCCTGTGAAACTGTAATTCTTTGTGGGAGTAGAAAGCCCAGTCTTTCTCCCTTTTAAGATAATTGTTTAGGATTTTTCTGTAACTTATTCAAGGTCATAAGCTAGTCCATGGCAGTGATGCAATTGTAACACAGGTCTAAGTGACCCCAGATTCCAATCATTAAACAGCTAATGTTGTGTTTGGGATAAAATCAGTCTCTAGTAATTAAGCATTGAGATGGCATTTATCAGACCCTCATAACCTGGGCTCACATCAAATCTGGAAATAATTTCTGAAGGTAAAGATACCAACCTTATCAGGTAAAAGAAGCCCATGGCAATCATTTCTTATTATCCTGAATGCAATTAGAACCAAGAGTTCCTTTGTGATGGCATTTGCTTCTCCTGTGAAGCACTGAGTTTCGAAGCACCAATTTATTCCCCTGGTGATTACTAAGCTGAGCCAGCTGCAGGTAGCTCGGATAGATGCGCATGCCAGAATAATGAGCCACTTTCTTACAGTAGCACAGAGAGGAAGAACTCTTTCCATTAAATCTGTAGTGAGTTTTAAAAAAAGAACATACCATATATATTCATTCAGATTCCAGTAGGTCATATAGTACCACAAACTGTAAAAGTAAAATTTAAATATAGTAATAGTTTGGGAAGATATGGAAATACATTTCCCTATACTCTACCAAAGGCAGAATTAAATGTTAAGTACAAACAAATTACGGTTTTCATTGAAATGTATAACTTCTAACATCATGAAGGAATTTTGTGAATCTCAAAAGAACTTATTTTCTTATGTGATTTATGTAGTCTATTTGTTTCTGTGAATGTTATTTGGATAGGTTTTATAGGAATTTTGAGGAAAAAATAGTAAAGGAAAATCAATGAGAATAATTAATCCTAAAAATTTTAATATAGGTAATAATATTTCAAAGAGGAGATATCTATCTTAAAAATAACACTACTACTGGACAACTCACTAGACTTTGATTTCAAGACTCCTAAACTGTATTCCAAACTGTTATTTTAATGGTCCATCTTCCTCGGTTTGAAAAATGAATTCATACAAATACATAAAATATGTTTTCCTATTTTTTAATAATAGGAATCATTTGAAAATTTAATGAGCTTCTCCACTGAAGTGTCTCCATAGAGTATGTCCTATATGTGTACTCAGTATAAATCTTGTTATACTGTACTGTAACTATTTATTTCTTTATCTGCAATCTCCATTAGAAGCTAAACTTCTTGAAAGCTGAGTCTAGGGCAGTGTTTTATTGCCTTAGCTTAACATCTAGCCCAGGTACTGGTTACATAATATAATTCTGATGAAAGAAGGAGAGTAAAGATTAGTTAAAAGCTTTGATACAGAATCAAAATATTTGTTCTTTTCCTTTTCTTGTTGTTAATAAATGTGGGGAAATCAAGTCTCTTGACACTATTTCTAAGTAGGGGTGAAAAATATACTGTAGTCAATAGTGCAGATGGTTGTCTTTCATCATCTGTCATTATTTCTTTTCTGTCTCTATTTATTCAACAGAAACCAAAACAATTTAGTCAAAGAAAACATTCAATGAATTGGAAATTTTATTTATTACTTCTTACATCTGCTATCTTCTGACTGTTACATCACCATTTTCTTATGTTGTACATAAGATCACTATGAGTTGGGGTTGACTATAAGTCAAGTAACAGCAACAAGGGAATTGGAAAAAGAATATATAAAATAGTTTTAAAATATTATATTTAAATATAAACCTATAGAGATGGATATAAACAATTTTGTTTCTGAGAAGGATTCTGGTGACCTAATGATTTTCATCTGTGAGTGATGGAAATTAAACCAAAGCTAGTGAGTAATACAAGTCTAATCAAAGAAATCTCAACATGTGAATTGCTGGTGCTTATCCTAAAATTCAGATAATTGATGATCTTCATCACCCAGTTAGGGTGGAGACAGGAAAGCAGATGCATGTGTCAAGAGACCCTCATAGATAATATCGTATTGCTGCAGTGGCCAAATGTAGAAATTGAGCAGATTGGCACTCTGCCTGGTGCTGACATAAAACAACAGAAACTGGTAGCAGTCAGCTCATCATCTGCAGAAATGCTAATCTATTCCTCCAAAAGTCAAGGAAAATTATCGAGAATATTTCCTCACTGAGAAACCAGAAGTCTTTTTCAATTACCTAAGCCCACAAAGTCACATAGTGGTTATGTATTGGGCTGCTAACTCCAAAGCCAGCAGTTTGAAATAGTCTCCAGAACCTGCCCAAAGGGGCATCTATTCTGCCCTGTAGAGAGAGTCACAAAGAGTTGGAATTGGCTAAATGATGGTGAGTTAGGGTCTTTGGGAAGCCAGTGGTCCATGATTCCACCAATAATATCCTTGCAACTTTACATGCTTAGGAATTTAAATTAAAATACACAATTTCGGAAATGAAGGAACTACATGCCCAAAGGATGGAACACAGATTTAACTCCCATCAGAGTTCAAGATTTCACACCAGACTTAGTGAATCCCTGAGCTAGTCAAAATAACTTGACCAGCAATGAAAACGCTATACTTAGAATGAGAACAGGGAAGAAGCTATACATCCAAGTCAGTCAATGCTCTGAATCAAGCTCATAATTTGTGGGTGTATGTGTTTTCCACTGTATCTTTGTTTCTTTTTCCAATTCAAATCAACCATCCAATAAAGTTAAATATATCCACAAATTAACGATAAAGTAAGCAAAACTATAATTTGGCTTCCCATGGAATAAACTCAAGTTTTTCATTCAAGATTTCTACCACACAGAAAAAAAGATACTTAAATTCTATAAATACTTTGTCTGATTTCTGAGTGGGTTTTTAATTTGGGCTGAGTGCAGTTGTGAACTGGGCCAACAATCCAAAAGAGTTGGTATAAGTTGTTGATGGGAATGTGTTTCTGACTAGCAGACATCCAACATGAAAGCATTTGGGTCTTTTCCACGGAATGTGATTTCACCCAGCCGCACAGACTGCTAAAGGGTGCCTGATGCTAAAATACTATGCAACTGAACCTTTAATGGTAACTCTTTAAAGGAGCCCAAGCAGTAAAAGTAATTTCTTTTGCTTAATTACTTTTCCAGAGCTGTAAGGCACTTACACATGCTCATTCTATGATTACATGCATTTATTTTCCTGTTTTCTCTGAAGGTTTATTTTTTAATATTTTTACAGGTGTACAATTTATTGAAAGCAATTACAATAATTGTCTATGCATCCTTATATTTAATCAACGTGATTTTTCACCCTTCTCTCTTCCCTCCAGTCCCTGGTAATCACTAATAAACTTCATTTTCTTTAATTTTCTTTTTTTTATTTAAGGAAGGCCACACAATATTGTCATTTTGCAATAGGATTACTTCACTTACCACCTGGGGGGTTATTTAACTATCTTTACCAAGTGTCCTTAGATATTGTGAGTAATGAACCTTTTATTTTATATTTGAGACACATTTTCTAGGTGTTCTGCAGCACACACAGACGGCCTGGTGGTATAGTAGTTACCTGCTGGGCTGTGATCCACAGAGTCAGCAGTTCAGAAACCACTAGTTCCTGATTGGGAGAAAGATGAGTCTTTCTTCTTCCATAGCGGCCCAGTCTCAGGAACTCACAGGGCAGTCCTATAGGATTGCCATGAGTTGGAATCATCTTGAGGGCAATGAGTTTCAGGTTTAAGTTTTGAATGCTAGCATGCACACATATCTACAATAACATGCATGTTTGTTCTTTTGGGGGTAATACTTTGACTTATTCACTTGAGTGTATTTTATACTCATTTTTAATATTTATACATGTATAATTTTTCAAAACCACAATTCTTAAGGATATTTCCATTTTTAAATCATTAATTTTCTTAAATAGTGCTTATTTTTTCTCAACATGACATGACATTTTCCCTTCTTGTTCACATAATTTTGAACTTGCACTGGAATACAAAGAATTTTCTTATAAAATTTACCCAACTCAGTGATTTTTAAACTTTAGTCTGCTCTTTTATCATACATATGATTTTAGAAAGTAAATTGTAGACATTAGAAAGTAAATTGTAGATATCACGTCATACAAATTTTTCCTTAAAAAGTACTTTTACAGAAGTAAGCAGAGTTGTTTTGTGATTATTGCTTGCTGTCTAGTCAATTATCACTTGTAGCAAGTTCACTTGTGCTCAGGAGAATGGCTCCAGAGAGCTCTCAAAGCTTTGACCTATTAGAAACAGGTCACAAGAACTATCTTTCAAGGCATCTCTGGGTAGATTCAAACCACTGACCCTTTGGTAGTAATGCAGTATGTAACACCCTTAGGAACACCCCTCCAATTAACAAACCAAGAAACATACCAATACACATGATGACTCTTTAATCCATAATCTCTATCCAAACTCAACAATAGTTTGTGTGATGTTTTTTATACTTACCTTTGCTCCAGAATTCCTGTCAGAATCATGCATTCCAATAACATGTTTCTTTAATCTTGCGGAGCAATTGTTTATGTTTTCCTTGTCTTTAAAAGTTATTCATTAGAATGTTCTCAAATGTGTCAGTCTGATATTTCCTTCTGATTAGGCATAGTTTATGCAATTTTGACAGTGGAATGACACATAAATATTACAGTTCTATTCCCAGAGCATTGTACTATGAGGTACATCATGCTGGTGTGTGTTTCAATCAATTGTTTGAGGTGATCAGCACTGAGTTTGCTCATAGTCTAGTCAGGACAAGTAGCAATTTGACTCCACCGTGAGGTACAGGCAAAGAAAGACCAGGTGATCTACATTTGAGAAAAGAGCTATTGAGAACTCTAGAGATCCCAATTCTAGTCAGACACACATCAGTCATCATGAGTTGAAATTGATTTGATGTCAACAGGTAGGAAGCAACCATGTTGCTATTCACCAAACTTTGATCCTCTAGGTTTAGTTCCATTGACAATTGATGCTGGAATCAATTATTACCATTATGGCTAAGTACTATTTCCTCAGTTTATCATTCTTTAGAACCTTAGGAGTTAGCATTCTAGTGTAAGGAGGATATTCTACTTTCATATTCAATTATGAATTTATGCTTCCTGGGGCCTTCTGTAACGCCCAATCATATTTTGGAAACTTCCTAAAGTAATGGTACCATAAGATGCTTCAGTCTCACATCATACTAGTTTTGGAATTAGAGACTTTTCTGAGAGATTTGGTTTTCTTAAAATTGGAAATGCAAATAGTAATCTGTAACTTATCAATGTTTCATGAGAGGGAAGAAATGGGGAACTGATATAAGGGGCTCAAGTGGGAAGAGAATGCTTTGAAAATGATGATGGCAGCATATGCGTAAATGTATTTGACACACTGGATGAATGTATGGATTGTGACGAGAAATGTAAGAGCCACCAATAAAGGTATTTAATAATAAAAAATGGAAATGCTATCAAGAATCAAGATTTGGGTGCTTGATATGTACATTTCTACAGTGACTTCACTGTTTAAGATTTAACAGAGAAGAAAGTGAGGAAATATGATTTATGTAGATAGTTTTACACATAGATGTATGAAGATAAGTAAAATAAATATTGCTCCTGGAGTTCCAGTCTATATTTACATGGATTTACTCCAAGCATAATATGCTTAAACATGCCTGTCACACTTGCCTTAGTCTCATAATGGAACTTGAAAAAAAAAAGAATACTTTTTCTACCATAAGAAATGAACAAATTTTAATATAAAATTTTTAACAAAATTCAAATGGACAACTTCCCAAATCATTGAAAGAGTGCAACAAATGTGCAGAAATACTACCCCCCATACAACGACAACTACCCCCCTACAACGGCAACTACCCCTCATACAATGACAACTACCCCCCTACAACGGCAACTACCCCCCATGCAACGACAACTACCCCCCATGCAATGACAACTACCCCCCATACAGAGGGCCTAAGTGACTTATGGAAAGTTGGGAATTCCTTAAGATAAATCCAAGACAAAGATCAGCGCAGAAAGCTATGCTTACTACTTTTACTTATTTTTTTAATCCCAAGGGGTAATTGTGATGATTTTCTTGAAGGACACAGAACAATCCTGGGGGATTGTTAGGAAGAAGTTTTAAGAACATATAAGATTGCATTGATGAGAAGAAGACCAGGCAGTTAGTAGAGAGGACATTTCCCATCATGATGATGCTTCTGTTTATTCTTTGAGGATAGTGAGGGCTGTCCTACGATAATTTCATTGGAAAACATTTCCCCATCTCTCCTTTAGCCCTGATCTCACCCTTTGACACTTCTTTTCCCACTCCCAAATTCAAAAGGCATTTAAAAGGGACACAGTTTGAGTTCATTGAGCATGCCAAACTGCTCTTTGACATGGCATAAGTAAAAAGCATAGAATTCTTTGTGGAAGGATTAACTCAAAAATAAAACAAAACAAAACAAAAAGCTCACATCACCAAATTGATTATAAGCTACAGAAGCCTTATAGAACAGAGTAGAGTTGTCTATTTCATTTTCTAAAGACTCTAAAGTAGCCATTCTCAACTTGTTGGTCGCGACCCCTTTGGGGGTTGAATGACCCTTTCACAGGGGTCACCCAACTCATAACAGTAGAAAAATTACAGTTTCAAGTAGCAACAAAAATAATTTTATGATTAGAGGGTCACCACAACATGAACTGTATTAAAGGATAGCATCATTAGGAAGGTTGAGAACTACTAGAGTCTAAAGGTTTGTAGGATAGGGTAGAACTGACTTTTTGGATTTCTGACAGTATAAATATTTATTGGCGCCGACAGCCTCAACTTTCCCCCTTGTGGTGACTGGTGGGTTGAACTGCTGACCATGTGGTTGTACTTACCTGACAGAACTATCAGGACTCGTTTGGGGAAGGATTAGCATTCCAGTACAAGTGTACCAGATTATCACTTTACTAATGGAGATGACACCCAGAAAATACACTAAAATCATCGAGAATAGAGCTTTAACAAGAAAGAGACACTTTCATATTCATGGAAGCATGCTTAATGAGAGGGTCATATGGTCAGGGACTAAAAAACTTTACTTTGCTTGTGATTAATCTGTGATTCAAAGTTCAGTGGGTCCGGTGAATCTCTTTTGCTTCAAAATTAAGGATTTTTTGGTCCTCCTGTGCTCTTGTACGATAAGTGACTGTTCTCCATACTATAAGCTGGGGCATCAATCGAAGTCTGCTGAAAAGCACGTTTCCCCCCATTCTTTGTGTCACAGCAGCTGGAGTGAGAGCCCCTGCTTCCTGGGCTACCTGTGGGTGCTCTGCAGTGTGTTATAGATGACCTGTTGCTTTCACGGCAACTTTTCTATTCCTGTTCCAAAGAGCAAGTGTTGTGACCTAGAAAGGATACGATAATGGCTCATAATTTGTACCCTGTGCTTGCCAGTCTCCAGAATTCCTCAATAGAAAACAGCAATCGGTCATACACTATTTCAGTAGTCTCCAAATGTGAAGTTTTCGTGGTTATGTAAGTAGCATGCTGAGCTTAAGCTAATGTGTTTTCCACCCTAAATGGCACAGTGCTTTTATTTGTCCTGCATTAAGCACTGAGCAGGTGGTGTTTTCTAACCATTTATGTTCACTCTGTCTGCTGTCATGAGCAAGAGAGTTCATAGATGTGCTCAGTGACTTTTGTAGTTCAATGGTGATGAACAGAACAATGAGAATTGAGTTGTCCATGCATTTAGTGTGAAAACCATGGCAATGGAAGTTTCGGAGCTGCCACTGGCCCTGCCCTTGGTTATTGAGAAATAGTTCAACATCATCTAGTAGGCGTTTGCCTTGCCTCTAGTTTTCGTTGAGAAATGATGGATTAGAATATAGCATTGCTAGTAAATGCCATGTATTCTCTGGTTAAGAAACATTCAACATTAAACGCATACATACTTTATTTTACATTTACTAGAAGAGTAAGGATAGTGGAAATAATGAAACTAACATTTCACACTCACAGTGGCAATAAGAATGTCACCATCTATTATCAGGATTTTATACATGAATAAGGCCTTTATTCACTTTCTGCATTATAATTATATCTGCTAAAATTAGCTTTGTTTGTTTGCTTGATTTCCACTCCATAGGCAAAGTTAAGAAAAACATATATACATTGTATTCAAAGACAGAACTATTGAGTACCACTTCTCATGAGCCTTTTTAAATAATGTAATTTTGGAGAATAAAATTCCATGGCAGTTTAATTTTGACTGCTAATTACAGGTTAATGTCATTTTTCAACGAAGATTAAAGTCATTGCAAATAAAATGAACTTTAAGAGACAATTTCAGAAATATATGAAAAGAGAATTGTCTTTTTTATATTCTTTATATACTTATCTTTTTTTTACTTTGTGCCATATATAATGTGCCATTGTTACATCTAAGTGTCCCCAACCAGCATGTTCTGTGATAGAAACTGTGTAGCATCTAGTTCCTGTGATTCAGAGTATTTAATACTGTGATTCATATTCACTTGTTTCTTCTGTGAGCATTTTCTATCATCTTACTGTTTTGTGTTTTGCTTTTGGCAAGTAAAGATCAGGATTTCTGTCTCAGATGACTGCTTGGAAACTTTTAAGACCCAGGTAATACTTACATCACTGGATAATTATTTTTGTAAACTATATTATGCTTGGGATGCTCATTGAAAATTCAAAAGTTCAAAAACACCAGCTTCTCTGAGGGACATTGTCCTATAGGGTCACCATGAGTCAGAATGGGCTCAATGGCACTGAGCTTTCTTTGTTTGCTTGTTGATGTCATGCTTCAGAGAAGCTCTAGTGGTGTAGTGGGTTACCCATTGGGCTACTTAGCACAAGTTCAGTGGTTCCAAACCACAAGCCACTCTACAGGAGGAAGATGATACTTTCAAATCCAGTAAAGAGGTACAGTGTTAGAAACCCACAGCAGTAATTTTATTCTGTCCAATTTGGTCTCTGGGAATCAACTCAATGGAAATGAGATGTTGTGTGTATGCTATATTTTTGACAAAAACAATGATCTGAAACCCAGTGAATGCATAATATTGTAAACTATGTTATACCAATTTGCTTGCCAATAATGAAGACTTGAAGCAATTACTAATGAAGATCAATTAATGCAGTCTTCCATATAGATTACAACTCAGTGTAAATAAAAATCCTCACAACTGGACCAATAAGTAACATATGATAAATGAAGATCCTTTTGAAGTGGTCAAGGATTTCATCTTTCTTGGATTCACCATCAACGCTCACAGAGACAGCAGCCAGGAAATCAAAGGACCCATTTCATTGAGTATCTCTGCTTTGCAAGATCTCTTTAAAGTGTTAAAGAGCAAGGATGACACTTTGAGGACAAAGATGCAACTGACCCAAGCTGTGGTCCTTTCAATCAACTCATATGCATGTGAAACAACTTACTGGCACCTAAGCACACAGTAGCAACAACAATAACAACATGTTGTGTCAATTGACTGAGTTATCTCATGAAACAATTGCACTTTCAATGTCTTTCAAACCCAGAAAGCAATTTTGAAAGGTGTGTGCTTACATCTGTGTGTATCTGTGGGGTACTTATATTTGCATCTTTGATGAATCCGCATATTTGTATTTATACTTACATATAGATATGTCTAAGAAGCTCTAGTGGCATATAAGCTGATAATTGCAAACTCAGCATTTCCAAATCACCAGCCGCTCCCCAGGAGAAAGAAGGGGCGTTCTACTTACATGAATACTTACAATACTGGAAGCTTACAAAGGCAGTTTAATCCTATCTTATAGGGTTTCTATGAGTTGTTTGTTTGGTATGGACACTTCTAGGAGTCCTGGTAGAGCTTTCTGGTAAGCACTGGACTAACAAACACAAGGTTGGCAGTTCAAACCCACCAGTCACTCTGCAGGAGAAAATTGGTACTTTCTGTTCCCATAGAGACTGAAAGTTTAAGGAAACTACATAGTGTTGCTATGAATGAATGTGGGTATTTTAAAAATCATTGTTTTGTTTGTGTGTTTTGCTTTGGTTACACATAATGCTATTCATACTTAGATATGTACACACTTGTACTTACATGTATAACCCTAAATCTATACACATCTGTATGTGATAAAATGCACTTTTACTTTGCTCACAACGTCCACTTTGTTGCCCCCTTTCCTATCACTAAAATGAAACAAAGAAAAATAACACGTCTCTATGATCTCAAGCATACTTTCCTGTTCCTCTCCCTTCATGACTTTTTTTTGTATTACAAATTAAAGTTCATCCTTGTTAAGATACGTTTTGTGCACTCATTGCTCTTTAGGTTGCATAATCTTCCGTTACATATGTGAAGCACAATTTCCTTATCTATTCATCCATTAGTAGGCAATTTGATCATTACCATTTATTTGCTAATGTGGTTACCACAGTAATGAACATAGGGGGGTATATATGTCTGTTTGTGTCATTATCTTTAGGTTTCTAGGATGTGTGTCATATTTGTATCTATGAAAATGTAAGTCACCAAAATTGAAATGGAAGGCACTAAGATAGCCTAGATGTTAGTGACCTGAAATGGACTGGTATTGGCCATTTTAATCAGTAAATCAGGTGGTGTCCTATGCTCAGAATGATGCGAGAGGAATGGCATTGCATTTATTGTCATAAAGCATGTTTCAAGGTCTATACTGAAGAACAATGCTGTCTTGGATAGAAATATATCTATCTTGCCTTCAAGAAAATTGCATCAATATGACTATTATTCAAATCTATCCAAAGACCACTAAACCTAGTGATAAAGAAATTGAAGAATTCTACTAAAATCTTCCGTCTGAAATCATCAAACATATAATCAAGATGTGTTGTCAATTATGGAAGATAGGAATACAAAATTAGGAAATAAAGAAGAAGGAACAGTAATTGGTCTTGCTGATAGAAATGAAGATGGAGATCAAATGATAGAATTTTGCAAGACCAACGTGTTTATTGATAATAGATAAAGCCAATGGAAGAGATGAAGAAGTCAAGGAACAGAACAGAGCATTTCAAAGGGCGGCATGAGAAGACAAAATAAAATATTTAATGAAATGTACACAGCAGTAGAGTTAGAAAACCAAAGGAGACACACAGTATAATCTTAAAATAACTCATTAAAAAAGCAAAGCCTTGAGTTGTCATGTTGAAATATTCTCTGAACAAAATAGTGGATGATGCCAGGAAGCATCAAGAGAAGATGCTAAGAATACACAATATCACTGTATGAAAAAGAACTAGTTGACATTCCACCATTTCAAGAGGTAGCATTTGAGGAATAACCAATGGTACTGAAGGAGAAAGTTCAAGTGACACTGAAAGTATTAGCCAAAACGAAGGCTCTAGGACTTGATGGAATACCAATTGAAATGTTTTAACAATTGATTAAGGATTGGAAGAACTCACTCATATATACCAGGAAACTGGGAAGACAGTTTATTGAATAACTTAAAGAGATCTATCTCCTTTACAAAGAAAGTTGACCCAAAAGAAAGCTCAAATCATAGAAAAATATCATTGAGATCATAGTCAAGTAAAACTTTGCTGAAGATCATGTGTGTTAGTCTGGGTAGGCCAGAGAAACAATGTTTAAAAGACAAAACTTTATATAAAGAGTAATTGTATATTAAGAAAACAGCCCAGTCCAGATCAAGTCCATAAGTCCGATATTAGCCCATATGTCTGATATCAATTTATAAATTTCTCTTCAGAATCATGCAAAACACACAATGATGCTGAATGCAAGATGATCACAAGCCAGTGGGTGGAAAGTCTTGTGGATCCAGTGGCAGTGGAAGCATCTCAGTGCTGACAGGGGTCTCCACATGGGTCCTCCAGCTCCAGGGCTCTAGCACAGATCCATGTGACTTATCAGCAGAAAGAAGCAGAGAGTGTGTCTCCCCTCTCCAGGGAGGAAGACAGCAGTTCCTATAATCCTCAGGAGAAGGCCATGCCCACACAGAGACCTCATTGCTATGATCTGATTAATAGCTTAGAGTCTACCCCTGCCCAAGTTGACAGGACATCATACAACAAAGTTTGTAACTGTATACTGTTAGAGGTCAGAGGTTCAGACTGAATTCAGAAGAAGACATGGAATAAGGGATAGAATTGCTGATGTTAGATGAATCTTGGTTAAAAGAGAAAATACCAGAAAAATATTTAATTGTGTTTTATTGACTATTCAAAGATATTGAACCGTGTAGATCAGAACAAACTATGAATAGTCTTGAGAAGAATCGTGCTCATGTAGAATTGCACATGGCTCCAGAGGCAAGTAAGGAAACACAACAAAGGGATTCTGCAGGCTTTAAAATCAGGAATTTGTTAGGGTTGTATCCTTTTACCATAATGATTTAATATCTGTGGTGAGCAAATAATTAGAGAAGCTGGATTATATGAAATATGTTTATATCAAAATTTGAGGAAGGCTTATTAATAACTTGTGATATGCAGATGACACAACCTTCCTGGCTGAAAGTAAAGAGGAGTTGAAGCACTTGCTGATGATGATCAAGAATTTCAGAATTCACAGAAGGAGACAAGATGGCATCCAGGTAGAATCACCCGCCCCATTCTCCTGTTAGATAAGAAAATTAAGAGGTAAAAAGGCCAATTTTGGTAGGGTGGGTACTAAAAATAGATTCAGTGTACTAGGATTTGATTCAGACTTCTCCCTGAAATTTTTGCCCAGGAAGCGATTTGAGAACTCACTAAAATGCTCATTGTGGTCAGAAGACCAACATCCACCAAGCACAAGCAGGAGACTGCCATCCAGCCCAACTCCATCTAGAAGTCAACATGTCAAAAACAATTACCATGATAGCATTTCCTCAGAGGGAAAAGAAGACAAGAACGAAGCCCCACACGCAAACAGAGCACACTGATAAGAAGGGAGATAGGAATCCACCCAACATAAAAAGTCCGAGATGACAGAAATGAATCCACAAATGATGGTAATAACTCTGAATGTTAATGGCCTGAACTCTTACATTAAAAGACAAAGATAGAAGACGCATAGATAGCACCACCCATCAATCTGTTGCCTGCACAAGACACATCTTAACTTGCAGACAAAAATAGACTAAGAATAAAAGGCTGTTGGAAAACATACAGCCCAAAAGCCACTAAAAAACAACAACAACAGGGGATGCAATCTTAATCTCTGATAAAATTGACCTCAAGATGCAAACAAAAACAAGAAACAAAGACGGGAACTATATAATGCTCAAAGGATCAGTAGACTGGGAAACAGGAAATAGTAAGCATAATACATATATATGTGCCTAACAAGAAACACACAAAATTTGTTAAACAAACTTTTCAAAAGATTAAAAAATAAATCATAGACTCAACAATCATAGTAGGTGACTTTACTACACCGCTATTAGAGAAAGATAGGTCACTGGGAAAGAAGCTCAGCAAGGAATCTACAGAGCTAAACAATTAGGTAACTGCACCTGATAGGCATATATAGTGCTCTACATCCAAATGCAACTAAATTCACATTCTTTTCAAGTGCACATCGCTCATTTTCGAAAATAGACCACATCATGGGACACAGTTAGCCTACATAAATTGAAACACATAGAAATCACTCAGACATCCCTCTCGGACCACCACACCATAAAGCTGGAGATCAACAAAACGATTAACAGAAAAACAAGGGCAAACAATTGGAGGATGAATAATGATCTTCTGCGACATGAATGGGCACTGGCCCAGATTAGAGAGGAAATTAGGAAATTTGTAGAAACTAATTAAAGTGAGAATACAACATCCCCAACCCTATGGGATATAGCAAAAGCAATTATCAGTGGAAGTTTGATAATGACTAATGTGTAAGTGAAAAATGAAGAGAGACTTATGACAAATGCACTAAACCTCCAGCAAGTACAACAGAGTCAACAGAACAACCCCTTCAACAGCAAAAGAAAAGAAATAATAAAAATCAGGGCAGAGTTAAATAAGTGGGAAGACAAGAGAACGATGGGAAAAATCAATGCAGCAAAAAGCTTGTTCTTTGAAAGGATCAACAAGAAGTAATCATCAATAGCCAGGATGAGGGCTGAAAGAGGGAAAATCACAATGGACCTCAATGAGATTAAAAGGATAATCACAAAGTGCAATGAAAGTCTGTACTCTAATGAATTCAACAACATGGAAGACATGGACAAATACTTGTAAAAGCAATCCCTCCCTAGATAGAGGTCAAGAACCTCAGCAGACCTATAGCAAAAGAAGAGATAGATATGGTTATCAAGAAACTACCAACCAAAAAATCTCCCGGACCAGACGGTTTCACAGGAGATTTCTACCAAGGATTCAGGGAAGAGCGGAAACCCATGTGCCACAAGTTATTTCAGAGCAAATAGCAAATAGCAAACGCCGAAGCTCATCCTACAAAGCCAATATAACTTTGTTACCCAAACAGGTCAAAGGTCCCTCAGGAGAGAGCACTACAGGCCATAGATACTTTAATGAACACAGATGCAAAATTCTTTAACAAAATATGGCTAATAGTCCATGCCCTAGTAAGTTCAGAAAACAAAGAATATAGAAAATATTTTGATCTTTAAATAAATATCCTGTGAGACTATCTAGTCATGATGGAACTACTCTTGTACATCTTTCTCTCTAAGGATTCCTTGAGGAATTCCTTTCTGTCACTCAACTTCCACCTCCACTGCACTCTACGCAAACTTTCAACTCACCTATGTGACAGCCTTTGTCACTTCACATTGTCAGCCTACTTCCTTCTATCTTTCTTTGTTTCCCTCAATAATATTTCTTTCCTTCACTCCAGCCTTACTCCCACCTAAAAACGCTATCTTATTCATATTTCTGTCCAGACTCCAGCCTCATACATAATGTTCACATAGATTTATTTTCATAAATAACACTTTAAATGATCTCTCACCTCCCCATTTACACTTTTCTTTTCCACATTCTTCTACACTATCTTTAGCCTGTATGCCCTGATATGGCCCATCATCAGCATCCTCTCCAGGATATTTCCTGCAATAAGATTATTCTATGCTTCAAATGTATCTTTCTTTCTTTAAGGGTCTTAGCTCATTAAAGTTCTCATCCCAGTCAATTGGCCCAGAGGAAAACTGCATCACCTAAAACTAACAGGGAACACTAAACAGTCATAGTGTTGGCTCTCAAAAGCACATTAATTTTTTTTAAAGATAACACTAAAGAAAATAAATTAATTAAATGCTTCCTATAATGTGTCCCTGCTCAATATTTACCCTAATGTAAAAATCACTGAAAATATGGGTGCTACAGTGAAATGTGTTAAAGAAGTAAAAAAGTGCCCATGTCTCTGAAAGACTAGCATCTGGAATCATAAAATCTTATCTTTAAACCAGCATCCATTTAAGTGAGGGGGCAGCTAAACCCACATGGAAGAGCAAATCAGCCTGTTTGATCCAAGTACTGTAAATAATAAAGTCAAAGATCAGAAGGAATTGTATTAGAACTTAAATTCTGAGCACCTGGTTTGCAGAAAGATCTGCATGAAAGCAAAAAATCAATTTTCAGAGACCTCACAGGGATTAAGCCTCAACTGAATTCCACTGGGCCATTGACCAACAATGTGAAGAGCCTTGTTCTCAGAAAAAACTGCATCAGAAAGTGAACTAATGCAGAGATAGTTAGATTAAAATTTAACATCTTAATGTTTGTTTTCCCTTTTTACCCATTTTTATATTTTTTAGCTTTGTTATTTTCTACCCTTTTGAATTGAGATTTTTCTGTTTTATTTGAAAGATTTTTTTCATATGAAATCCTGGATAGGTAAATTATTAGAGACAGTAAGTTAATAGTTTATTAGGGTTCTGGCAGGAGAGGGGAAAAGAGTTAATAATACTAAGTACAAAAATGAAAAGAAATTCTAAAAGTTATTGCAGTGATGAATGCACAAATCATGTATTGTATTTAAACCATTGAATTATTTTGTACATGAATTGCATGTCAATAAGCTTTTTAAAAAGAAAAATATATTGGCCAATAGAATCCAGAAATATATAAAAGTTATCATCCATAATGATCAGATGGAATTCATTCCAGGGATACAGGAAGGGTTTAACATCTGAAAGGCTATCAATATTATTTGACATATTGATAAGAAAAAGGATAAGAATCACGTAATATCCATAGAAGCAGAAAAGCTTTTGACAACATTCAATCGCCTTCCGTATTAAGACACTCAAGGAGATAGGAATGGAAGAAAGGTTCCTCAAGTTAATACAAGCTATTTATTAAAAACCAATAACCAACATCATAGTCAATGGAGAAAAAGCAAGAATAATCCCACTGAAAAATAGGACCACACAAGGTTGTCCCTTACCCCCACTGGCTTTCAACATCATACTGGATGTCCTAGCTAACAAAATAAGGCAGTGGAAGGATATTAAAGGTATTCATCTGGAGAGGAGGTGAGACTATTGCTATTTGTAGACCACATGATTCTAGATATGGAAAATCCCTGAAGCTCCACAACAGGAGTACTGGCAGCAATACAGGAGTACAGAAGAGTGGTGGGATACAAGATCAATAAATAGAAGTCTATTGGTTTACTACATACATCAGACAAGACCACAGAAGAGGAGATCAAGAAGGCAGAAACACTCAATAGCCAAGAACAAACTAAAATATCTAGGGATATAACCCAACAAAAAACCCAAAAGTCTTGTACAAGGAAAATTACAGAACCCTAGTACAGGAAACCCAAAGCGATCTCCACAAATGGAATAATATTCCATACTCATGGATTGGAAGATTCATTATAGTGAAGATGTTAATCTTACCCAAGGCACTGTGTAAGTTGAATGCTATTCCAATTCAGATACCATCGATCTTTTTTAAAGAATTAAAAAAACTGACCACCAATTTTATGGATAGGGAAGAAATCCAGAATTAACAGAGAATTCTTCAAGAAGAAGAGTAACTCCAAGGGCTTGCCTTACCTGACTTAAAAACGTACCACACAGCCACAGTGGTCAAAAGAGTGTGGTACCTAAATAATGCCAGATACTCAGACCAATGGAAAAGAATAGAAACCCCAGAGATAAAACCATAAGTTATATAGAAAACTGATCTTCAAAAAAGGCCCAGAAAGCATAAAGTGGGAGGTGGATGCTCTCTTTAAAAAGTAGTTCTAGAAACAATGGATATCCACCTGTATAAAAATAAGACTCTTTCCTTACCCTGTGCACAAGAACAAATTCAAGGTGGATCACAGAGCTAGAAGTAAAGCCCTACGTTATCAGAAACATCAGTGAAGGAATCAGGAAAACCGAAGAACCTCAGTGCAGGGAATACGTAGACTAACTGTAATAGTGAAGGGTGCACACACAGATGAAGCTGAATTCAACAAATGGGGTGTGCTAAGGATAAAACACCTGTGTGCGTTGAAAGACTTCACCAAGAGAGGAACAAAAGAACCTACAGACGGGCAGAGGTCTTTTAGGAATTACACAACAGAGAAAGGACTTATTACTAAAATCTGTAATACCCTAATAACCTGCAAAAAAGAAGAAAAGAGTAACCCCATGAGGAAGTAGGCAAAAACCTGGACTGAAGTTTTACTAGGAAAGAGACCTGAATGGCCAATAAACATGATAAAATGCTCCTGATCACTAGCCATCAGTGAGATGTGAATTAAAACAACTATGAGACATCACCTAATACTCTTGAGGTTAGCCAAAATCAGAAAGCAACATATGTTGGAGCGGATGTGGTGACATAGGAACTCTCCTCCACTGCTGGTGGTTGTGTAGCTGTGTATAGCCACTGTGGAAAGCCATCTGGCAATATCTAAAGTAAATTGGAATTGAGTTGCCTTACAACCCAGCAATCTCTCTTCTGGGCATATACCCAGAAGAGGTAAGACATAGACCACGACCAGTCGTCTGTGCTCCAATATTTATTTTGGCATAATTCACAATCACAAAGAATTGTAAACAACCTAAATTTCCATCGATAGCTGAGTGGAAAAGAAAACTCTCTCACATACACACAATGGAGTACTGCGCATCATTAAGAAGCACTGATGGTTGCATGAAGCACATCATCTCATGAGAAGAGTTGAAGGAAATCATGCTGAGTGAAGTTAGCCAATCACAAAAGGACAAGTACAACATGAGTCCACTGAGGTGAGCATAAGCGGCACAGTAGGTATAGAAAAAAATGCCACTTATTTCAGACTCCATATGCTGAGATATAGGAAACTGGGCAGGGGACAGACCAAACCCAAGGATGTACATGTCCTTTCAACATGAAAAAGGGGAAAGAGGGACAGGGAGGGGAGGGAGAAAGAAGAAAAATAAAGAGAAAGACGGTGGCATTGGGAAAGTGAGGCACTAATCCACCCAGGGGGAGGGTGGTGTTTATGTCTCCACAGAAATGGGAGTGTGAGTGTTGACCCCACCATAGTGTGTCAAACCTTGAGGACAAAAAACCACATGTAGCCACTCCAGGCCCAATCAGAGGCAACCAGACTCCACCCTACCCCCATCCTCCACCCTGAACCAAGAAGTCTGTGCTACAGATGACAACACTAAACCTACAGCACGGGGAGAGGGGGCAGCCTGCCATACCCATACAGACACAAAACAAGAAGGAAGTGTGAGACTAGACCCCATACTGGCACATCAAACCCTAAGGATGACATCGCTGCACAGAGTTGCTAAGGCACAGAGAGGACTGTAGGGCCAACAACTGCTCAAGACTTGATGTTCCCTTGGTAGAGCATAGCAGGACAGAAGACAATCCTGGGGACACACAGCAGGGAGTGAGTCTATTCTGAACCCCTCACAATGGGGCAAACAAGAAGGGAACATAACAGATCAGCAACAGGAGCAAACCAAAGCCACAAACACCCTAAGAGACCCCAATGTAGATGTCAGGCCAGGAGGGGCAGTTTCCAAAACCACCAGGATCAGTGAGGAGATAATGATAAAGGCCCAAGAACAGACCAGGAATTATGTATGCTTTTTATTTGTTTGTTTGTTGGTTAGTTTTTCTCTTTTTATTCAGTCTTTTGTTTACTTTTTTGTTTTGTCTCTGTTATTGTTCTTTCACCTATATGACAAAGGCATGGGAAGCAAGCCTGAAGAGAAAGCAATGGAGCCCATGGTTCCAGAGGGAGTTGGGCGGAGGAGGTAGGGGAGGGGAGTGGTGAGCAAACAACAATAGGTAGGGGAACAGCTAGGGAATTAAAAGCAACAAAAAGGATGACATAAAGATCCTGGGGGTGTCAGTGCAAAGGCAATCTCGCTGAGAGGAATTACTAAGAGGCAAGAGAAGGGTGGGCATGATCGTGGGGCAGAAGGAAGATAAAAGGAAACATGGGAAAGATTTAGGAAACAAAAGTATGGATAGAGGTATAAACCCAGTTGTGTCCTTTGTAAACATATAAATTCATAAAAATGTAAGTATTGGCCTATGTATATATATTTATATAGCAATTCATTGAGAAAGTGGACAGACTTTGGGCCTCTGCTCAAGTCCTGCCTCAATGTAAGGACACTTTGTTCTAATAACCTTGCATTCTGTGATGCTCACCCTCCCAGCACAATTGCTGAAGACAAAAATGGGTGCATAAGCAAATGTGGTGAGGAAAACTAGAAAGCTGATGGTGCCCAGCTATCAAAAGATATAGCATCTGGGGTCTTAAATGCTTGAAGTTCAAGTGGCCATCTAGCAGAGAAGCAGCAATCCCATAAGGAAGAAGCTCATCAGCTTATGTGATCAAGAGGCGTCTATGAAATCAAGTAACAGGCAACAGAAGAACCAAAACAAAAAACATACTGTTGAGAACGAGGGACATCAGAGCAGAGACCCAAAACCCAACTGTAGACAAGAGGACATCCCCTCACAGAAGGGTCCCAAGGAAGGATGTGCCATCTTCCCCTGGATCTCTGAGGCTTCCCCACCCTCCACTATCATGACCCTAGTCCTGCCTTTCAATTCTGGCTAGACAGGAGCTTGTACACTGGTACAGATAAGAACTCAGGACACATGGAATCCAGGTCGGATAAACCCCTGAAGAACATAAATGGAAGTAGTGCTACTAGGAGGGTACGGGGATGTGGGGGGTTGGAGAGGAGGTAGGGGGAACCTATCACAATGATCAACCCATAATCCTGCTTCCCCCAGGGGACAAACAACAGAAACATGGGTGAAGGGAGACAGCGGTTGGTGTAAGTTTTGAAAATAACAATAATTGATCATTTTTCAAGGGGTCATGAGGTGGTGACATGGGAAGGAATGGGGGAGTCGGATAATTTTAGCCTTCAGTATGGATTACAACTCAGTGTAAAAGGAACGAAAAATATCTCACAACTGTACCTATGGATAACACCATGATAAATGGAAAAAAATTCTCAAGGATTTTGTCAAGGATTGAAATTGTCATGGAATTTGTCTTGTTGGGATATATAATCAATGCTCACAGAAGCAGCAGTCAGGAGACCAAAGAAATTTCAACACTGAAAATTATTTCTTGACGTTTCTGACTGGATTGCGTTCGCTCTGTTTTTAACCCTGACTAAATTACGTTCATCCATTTCCTTCCACTCATCTTTATAGCTCATAACTGTTTATTTCATAGTTTTGCAAGACTGATTTTGCTGTGAAAAAATTAATCCCATGTGCCTCCATCGCTTCTGCCCACAGGATTGTAATAGAGAAGTTAAATTATCTCCCACAAGTGGGGCCAGGTCCTCAAGAACATGAAAGAAATGCCTGTTCACAGACTCTAAGGAGACATTAGGGGACTTGGATACCAACTGGAAATCCATTTAGGCTTCACCAAGGGGACGATTTATATTGTAGGAGCTTTACATGAGACCCTATCTGATAGAAGATTAATAGTGAAGGATTGTCAGCCTGCGTTGTCTTTTTTATTATTTAATTAAGTTGTTTGGATTTGTGTATGGGATCTACAACCAGATGCGTGCTAAAATTCCAGATGGGCTGTTTACTAACTATGAAGAACTTGAACCCAGCGCTTGTCTGTCAGTTCATTGCACAATGGTAGATTGAATGTTGCTGGGATGCTGGAAGCTATGTCACTGGTATTTCAAAGGCCAGCAAGGTCACGCAAAGTGAATAGTTTTCAATGGGACTTTCAGACTGAGAACAGATTATGAAGAAAGAACCAAGTACCCACTTTGGAGGAAGTAGCCACTGAAAACCTTATGGTAAGGTAGTTTGGTAAAGCAGGGGGCAGCTAGATGGATTGGCACAGGAGCTGCAATGATGCGCGCTAGCGTAGGAACAACTATGAGGATGGCGCGGGACACAGCAATGTGAGGAGGAAAACAATAAGCTAATTGTAAATACAGTAAGAGAGAGACCACAAACTCATTGAAATATAAATTATTCCCAAGGTTTTGAATATAATAGCCCAATCACTTAAATAATTTTAAATGCCTACCTCTATGTAGAGGAGGTAGATAAATTGGAAAATGCTCTCTGAACAGTTATAATTTCACATTCATTAAATCAACCAGGTAAAGCTGATGACCTTACCACAGAACAGATTTCATGTGTTACAATTAGCATATTCTACAGAGCTGAACTGATAGATAAAGGAGACACACGTTGCTATTTGGGAGTACGGGCACTTTACCCTTCAGTACTCTCATAAACACTTGTAATGCAACATTGACTACATTAGAGATAAATCTGAGATTAGGCATGCAACTGTGTTAACAATGGGAATGAGACATTAGGGGAATTAGGTAGCAACTGGAAAGCCATTTAGGTTTCACCAAGGGGGCAATTTGTATTGTAGAAGCTTTCTGTAATTCAAAATTCATTTTCCAGCAATTTGTAGGACTTATTAGACACAATATAAACATTTAGTTAAACTATATGTGTGTGTGTGTATATAGATATAATTTTAATTCTGTTGTTGATAATATACCTAGGAGAACACACATTAATGTAACTATATCTACATGTACAATTCAGTCACAATGACTTCATTTTTGGTTAAATTTACAATGGTTATATATCCTGCTCTTTTTTCAGAGTTGTTATTCTCTCATTTGCATAAACTCATTGTCCCCTAAATTTCCTTTCTAATTGTTTGAGTTGACATCTTCTATTTGACTTGATCTCATTAGATAAATCTTAAAAGGAAGAATGCACAAGACACGTCTCCTTTACTAGTGGAGTACTGTTTGGTTTTAAGAAGCCTTCAGAGAATATTTTGGTTAAAGATTTAAAGATCGTCTCAGGGAGATGGTATGAGAGGATTCATATAGGCCACATGACCCCTGAAGTCTAGATTTCTTATAAATTTGAAATTCTGTTCTGCATGTTTACCCTTTTAAATGAGGATTATTTCTATAGAAGCTTTGAATAAAATTCTCATTAATGGTAGCCAAGTAGCATCCAGTTATTCTAATCTAACAGTAGAGAAGGCAGTTATTCTTTGATGTTTTCTCCGTTTATCATAGTGTTATTATTGTTTCAGTTGTAAGGACTTTGGTTTCTTGACATTGAGCTGAAATCCTTATTGAAAGCTGCAGTACTTGATCCTCATCAGCAAGTGCTCCTGCCCTTCTCACTTTCAGTGAACAAGGCTGTGTCATCTGCATATTGCAGATTGTTACTAAACCTTTCTCAAATCCTGATGTTACATTCTTCTTCATATAATCCACCTTCTCTAATTATTGTCTCAACATACAGTTTGAATATTTTTGGGGGAAGGATACACCTCTGACAAACACCTTTTCTGACTTTAAAACATGCAGTATTGCCTTGCTGGTTCCCCTGTCTCTCAATCCATGTAGAAGATCCACAAGAGCACAATGAAGTGTTATAGAATTCCCATTCTTCTCACGTATACCAATAGCTTATTACAATCCATACAGTCAAATGTCTGCATAGTCAGTAAAACACAAGTAAACATATTTCTGGTACTCTCTCTTTCAATCAGATCCATCTGACATCAGCAATGCTATCCCTTGTTCCATGTGCCCTTCTCAACCCAGCCTGCACTGCTGTGTTGCCCGTGCTATTAGATGCGCTTCAGGCAAATTTTACCTCTGTGTGTTATTAATGGTATTTTTCTGTAATTTGAACATTCTATTGGGTCACCTTTCTTGGGAATGGGTACAGATCAAGATCTTTTTCAGTCAGTTGGCTACGTTGTTGTCTTCCAAATTTCCCATCATGGATGAGTGAATGCGTCCAGTCCTCTATCAGCTTGTTGAAACATTTCAATTGGTATTCCATCACTTCCTGTAGCCTCCATATTGGCTGGTGCCTTCAATTAAGTTTAGACTTTTTCCTTCAGTGTCTTAATCAATGGATTGCTTTTCTTACTCCAATCTGAAATTTGGTATTCTACACATCTTTCTGTTCTTCTCATTGTATATAAATAAATAAGGTCATTCTCTCTTCTTCCTTGATGATTTCTTTCCCTCAGTGTAATAGTATCAAACTCTAACTGTATTGTAGCACCTAACAATACTTCTTTTATTATACTGGCTGAGTCATATTCCATTTTACAAAGGTCCAAAGAAACCCAAATATACTGCCACGGAGTCCATGTTGATTCATAGGGATCCCCTGAGGGCTTCTGAGACTGCAACTGTTTCCCAGAATGGAAAGCTCTGTCTTTGTTCCTTGAAACCACCAACCATGCAGATCACAGCCCAACAAGTAACCCCTATACCACCAGTAATCCTGATTGGATAAGGGTAAATCTAGATAACATTGCTCCTAGGATTTTCAGTTCACACACTCACAGGTGTATTACAAACAATATGTGTTTAAATACACCTCTGTAATCAATGGATGGCTACAGACAAGTTTTAGTACCAGTACACCTTTTTTAGTCTGGTTAAGATACCTTAAAAAAGTAAAAAAGTCCTAGCAGATCAGCTGGGCCTATTACATTCAATGCAGGCATGTTAGCCCAGTGGTTATAGTGACTGCTTTTGATGACCAAAGGGGAACTCTTGTTAGATCGTCTCAAGGGATGAAGAACAATCCCAGGCACTGATTGGGAAGGTGTTTTAAGAAAATTTCAAACTGCTTTGTTGAGAAAAAGGCCCAAAACTTTTCACTGAGGAATGTTTGCCCCCACCAACTCCCTACCACAACAATGTACCTACTTATCCTGGTCCTAAAAGAATGTGATTGGGAAGCCTTACTTCATCCATCCTCCAGCCCCAATCTTGCATCTTATGTTTCCTTCTTTGTCTCAAACTCAAAACAAGCAAACATTTAAAAGAGTGACCTGAGTCTGTTGACTATGCAAGATTGTCATTTTGGTATGGAATAAATGAGTTAAGAATGATTACAGAGTATTTCATTTATATGGCTGAAAATAAATGAAAACTTATGTTATTTTTTCAAGGCAATAAAGGTTTTATACCTCTTGTTTAGATAGTAAGACAAACACATAAATTTTTAAAAAATCACACTTTAAAAATTAATTATGGAAAAATAGAAGGTCATAAAAGTAGCTCACATTTCCTTTTCTTAGAAGCAAAATTAGAAGGAAAATTCCACTAAATATACTAAATACCGAGGTTATCTTTCAAAACTTGAACTAGGAAAGTAGAAAAAGGGAGAGAAGAAACCAAGAGATGTGGTTAAAGACATGGATTATAGACTTAGAATGACTTTTCAATTTCAAGAATTAGTAAGTGCTTGACTTTAGACGTTTTATAAATTTGTGTGCGTACTTACATTGAGGTTGTATGAGAAGGCCAATATAATTGCTGCATCATATTGTCCTTGCAATGAATAAATGCAACGAGTGAAGGCTAAGCAGTTAATAACAGAACAATTCAACCATGTGAGCATCCACTCGTTAAAAATTCAAAGTAAGCTTAGGTAAAAGGCTATATTTTGATAGTACTATCTGTGAAAAATATGTTTTTCATATAGAGATTAGATAAGCAGGACAGTTTGTCATCATAAACTCTTTTAGCAAACAATGATAAAAACCAAATAACCTGTCTGTTGCAGATTGTTAATAAGCCTTCCTCCAATTCCATTGCAGAATTCTTCTTCATATAATCCAGCGTCACTGATTATGAACCCTAAGATTAATAACCTGTAATATATGAGGAAGAAATCCAAACTTCACTGAATGCATTAGCAAGAAAAAGACACTCCAGAAATTGCTGAAATACCGATTGAACTGTACCAGGAGTAGGATGCAGTGTGGGAGGGATTTACTGGTCTATGCCCCTAGTTTAGGAAGGCAATGATCTAACTAAGTGGCTGATACCCACCTGTGCCTATTCTGAAGAAAAATGATCCAGTTGAATGTGGAAATTACTGAGCAGTATCAGTAATATAACTTAGTAAAGTGGAGGGCAGTGAAAAGGGGGAAGGAAGATCCCTAAAGGCAGCAAATATGGGCTCAAAGAAAAGGCATAATTCCGAGGATGGAGTGGGACTGGGGAGTGGGTAAGAAAAGCTCATAGACATTAGTCAATGCTGTCTCATAGTAGCCCCCTGTGGGGCTCTGAGACTTGACAATTTATGGGAGTAGAAGCCCATACTCTCTCCTGCAAATCACCTGCTGGTTTTGAACTGCAGACCATTAAGACTACGCCACCTTGCATGTGGATCAAGAGGCAGTTGTGCAAACAGAGCAAGGTGAGACTGCATGGCTTGAAATCAGGAAAGTATGTATCTGGGTCATAGCTTCTCACCCTTTTGTTTGATCTTTAATGGCGAGCAAATCATCAGAGAAGCTGGATTATGTGAGGAAGAGTGTGGCATCAGATGTGGAGGAAGGTTTATTAACAACAGGCAATATGCAGAAGATAAACCCCTGCTGGCTGAATGTGAGGAGGAATTGAACCACTAGCTGATGAAGATCAAGGACTGTGGTCTTCAGTATGGATTACATCTCATTTTAAGCAAGACCAAAATATTCATAACTGGACCAAAAGGTAGCATAATAATAGGAGAAAAGTTGGAAGTTGTCAAGGATTTTGTCTTGGATCCACAATCAGTGCTCATGGAAACAGTCGTCAAGAGCTCCCATGAGGTGTTGCATTAGGTAAAGCTGCCACACAAGACCTCTCTAGAAGAGTGAAGAGCATGGGTGTTTCTTCAAGGATTAAGGTGTACCAGATCCAAGCCATGGTATTTCCCATCCCGTCATATGTATGTGAAACTTGGCAGTCAATAAGTAAGACCATAGGAAAAAGTAGATGCCTTCAAATTGTGCTGGAGAAAAACATGGAAAGTACCATGAACTGCTAAAAAGACAATCCAATCTATTTTGGAAGATGTAAGGCCAGAGCATTCCTTAGAGGCAAGATGGAATATTTTGCACATATTGGGAGGTCAGTGTAGCGTTCCAATGAGTTGTGCGTAGGGCAGCTATGGTGGGAGCCGACTCAATGGCTAACAGCAGCATGGGTCTACATGAACTCGATAGAACTTAACAATAACAAGATCATTAATATCACACAAGTAAAATTCTGCTGAAGATAATTAAAAAACACTTGCAGCAGGACATTGAAAGAAAACTGCCAGAAATTCTAGATGGATTCAGGAAAGGATGTAGAGGAACTTTAACACTGATGACAAGATATATCTTAAATGAAAGCAGAGAAGAATAGAAAGATGTTTATTAATGTTTTATTCAATATTCAAAGGCACACAAAACGTGTGTGGTTCAGAACAAATTATGGATAATATCACAAAGGGGAATTCCAGAGCCCTTGATTATGCTCATGAAGAATCAGTACTTAGACCAAGGTGCAGTCATTTAAATGAGCAGGAGTTACTGTGTGGTTACAAGCATGGGCTCAAGCATAGGAAAAGTCGTGAGGATGGCATAAGACTAGGCTGTCTTGTTCTGTTGAGCATAAGGTTGCTATGGGCCAGGGTCTAGGCAATAACACCTAACAACAACAACAGTAAGAAGAAAAGATGTGTGTCAGAGTTGTCTTCTTTCCCCCAAATTATGCTAAGCAATAATCAGAGGAATTGGATTATATGAACAAGAATGATCCATTAGAATCGGAGGAAGTCTCATTAGCAACCTTTGATATGCAGATCACAAAGCAGTGCCTGGCAAAGCACATTATGTGTGGTAAAGTAGAAGTGTAATGACAAAGAAGGGCCTTGACAAGATGGATTGACACAGTAGCTGCAACAGAGTAATGACTTGGAGGATGGTACAAAAAGCCAGCAGTCTTTTGTTTGTGGTACCAAAGGAAGCTGTATATTGGAATTGTCTTGAGGGTAACTCTTGCAGTTAGAGTTTATGTTAGTTTGCATATGTATAAAAATTTACAGTGGAGTCCAACCTATCAATCAGGTCGCAGCCTATTGATGCCTCCGGTGGTGGGGAGGGGGCTAATGAATGCCCTTTTGATAAGAGAGATACTGAGAACTTCTATCTCTTGCCCCTTTGCCCTCTCTGCCTGCTGGGATTCTGCTTTTTCCATCTGAGGCTGCCCCACATTGTTCTCTGATGCTGAGAGCCAACCTGGGAGCTATCAGCATCCTGCCATGTTTTCCCAGACCACCGATTCAAGTGATTCTTCACCTATTAGCCTGTGACCTCCTTGCTTTCTGCTTCACTTTTCTGCTTCATTGGCCTGAAGCTATATAAATCTGAAGAGGACAATAGCTAGCAACAGATTCCTGGTCTTGAATTGATCTTGTTAGTAATTTTGTTATAAAATGTAAAACTTCGTTATATAAAATTACCTTTGATATAATGTTCTTTCTTATACACATGAGTGTCCTGGTTTAGTTTTTCTAGAAAACTCAGCCTAACAAAGCAACCTAACAACAAAAATAATTTTGTATTTACATCTATTGCCCACAGATGATATTTAATACTATTAAAATGAGCAATTAATATGCAGTGATGAAGTATTTTGGAGTCAAACATTGTTATTTCAATAATTGCTATTTACTCTTTCTTATCATTTTATTGGGACTCATACAAGTCTTATCACAATCCATACATACATCAATAGTATAAAGCATATTTGTACATTTGTTACCCTCATTATTCTCAAAACATTTGCATTCCACGTAAGCCCCTGCATCAGCTCCTCATTTTCCCCTCCCTTCCTGTCCCCCTCCATCAACCCTTGATAATTTTTACATTATTATTTTGTCATGTCTTACACTGTCTGACGTCTCCCTTCACCCACTTTTCTGTTGCCCATCCCAGAGGATGTTATATGTTTTCTGTTGCCCAGAGAGGAGGTTATATGTGGATCCTTATAATCAGTTCCCACTCTCTAACCCACCCTCCCTCCACTCTCCTGGTATCGCCACTCTCGCCACTGGTCCTGAAGGGATCATCCGTCCTGGATTCCCTGTGTTTCATAAACAAAATTTAAAAAAGTTGTTTGTGTTTAATACTGAGAGGGTAGAGGGAGAGTGGGTTGGAAAGAGGGAACCGATTACAAGGATCTGAATGTGACCTCCTCCCTGGGGGATGGACAACAGAAAAGGGGAGAAGGGAGACGCCAGACAGGGCAAGATATGACAAAATAATAATGTATAAATTATTAAGAGTTCATGAGGGAGGGGAGAGCGGGGACGGGGTGGTGGGGAAATGAGAACCTGAAGCCAGGGGCTTAAGTGGAGAGCAAATGCTTTGAAAATTATGAGGGCAATGAATGTACAGATATGCTTTACACAATTGATGTATGTATGGATTGTGATAAGAGTTGTATGAGCCCCTAATAAAACATTTTTAAAAATTTAATTAAAAAATTAAAAAACTGCATAAAATACTTCCATTTCTTGATACTTCTTTTTTTACAACGTTTTATTAGGGACTCATACAACTCTTATCACCTCTTGATACTTCTTTAACAATTGACACCACCATACTTTTGGATGAAGAAAATTAATCAGAGTGAACAGCTTTAGAAAAATGGAAAAACCTCGATTTCTTTTTCTTCTTCCCTCTTCTCTCCTTCTCTTTTAAATCTTCTTCTCTTCCTCCTGTTCCTCACTAGTATTTTGGGAACAATATTATGACAAATGTTCATTCTGGTAATTCACCACTTAGGTGGAACATGTTAAATCACAGTATTTCCTCCAAAATATTTGTGTTATTTTGATTGAAGTTATCACTTTAAGCTTACAATTTAAACAGCCTACAAGCATAAATAAAGAATTCATGTTTTTACATTGGAAAGTTTTTGTAGTTGCAGAAAAAATTCCCTGAAACCTCAAAAAATATTTACTTTTTATTCTATTCTGTTTTATTGTAGGTAAGTTTATTGCTTAACAAGCTGGATAATAAATATTTGGTATCATTAAGTTCTTCTAGTAGTAGAGAGAATTGATTTAAGGTCAGACTTACAATTTGTATCTGGTTTCTTTGATAAAAGAGAGTAGCTGTATAATTCCTTCCTATTTTCTATGAAAAAAATAGCATTAAGGAAAAAATCCACATATGGATCATTGTGCAAAATTCGCAATCATATTTTCAATAGTTGTAAATTGAAGATGTAGTTGGTACATTGTTTGGTACTAATAATAGTTGTATTGATTTGGTACTTATAATAATTGTATTGATTGGATTTTGTTTCTTAATGTATAATTGCTCTTGACATAAAGTTCTCTTATACACAGATGAGTGTCTATGGATTTGTTTCTCTAGTCAACCCAGACTAGCACATTATGGTACCTTGTGAGTGGCATACTAGAGAAACAAATCATACAGATGAAGAGTGGATGTTTGTTCATGGTAGTTTTTCTTTTTTGGCTAGCCAGAGATCAGATATGGCCATGCAGTTTATTGGGTTGTTTCTGGATAAAATATAGGAAGTTAAAGTGTTGATTATTTTGTTTGGTTGTTGTCTTTGGTTATTCCTTTTTGAAATGGTGAAAATTTATGTTATTAATATATAATTTTGAGTTTGGGGATAGAAATCACCGTTTTAATTTCTCAGCGACCATGCTGCTTAGTGGAAATGGCTGATAGAAGGTCAAAATGCCTGAAAGAATGCCTATCTCTGGCTTGAGGCAATATCACCAGAGGTCTAAGGCCATATTTCATATTAATTGAATAGTCTAGATAAAGATTAGGATAATTAAGATAAGGATTGAATTTGTTTTGAGAATTATTTACGATCTAATTCTACTTTGTTTGTACTGATTTCTTCTGCTTATTTATGTTGATATAATGATTGATAGAAATGATTACTGGGAAGTAGGAAAATAGAGAGCTTGTAAGCCCACCTGTCTTCAGCCATTAAAATTGGAATTTTAAATGGATTTAGGATATGCCTGCAAAGAAGGCTCTGAAAAACATAAACTCCACCCAGTGTCTTGAGTGCTCAGGACATTTGTAGGTGAACAGACTAGCCTAGGGAGCTGCTGACAGGAGAAAAAAAGAGAACTTTTTGGATTTTTGAATTTTGAACTAGCGGTTTGTTCTTGAGGCTGGAAAAATCTGGAACCATGAAGAAACCCTCCTCTATAAGACTGAATGTTAAAGGGAGTCTGTGGCAGCCTAAAATGCTTGCTAGGTGTTGAGTGGAAGTGAGAGAAATGCATCAATAAAGAGATGGGTGGAGTTTGGGCCACTGACACGTGTGGACCTGGTTTACAGGACTAGCAGAGAAGATGAGAGCGGGTTGACTGGTCTGAAGTTCATGACCTAGCACAAGAGGGATAGGGTTGTTGAGAATTTGTGACAGTGCCCATCGTCTAAAGGTGAGGTGGCCAATGGGCACCCTGATGAAGCTAAGTGAGGCAGCCCACATTGAATTGACCAGAACCCAGCAGATGAAGAGAAGATTTTTGTGCCTGTGAACTGGTGTATGTTGCTGCTGACTTTATGGATGGCCTGTCCTGATCTGACTTTGCTTATGGATGCAAAATCACAAGTTTCCAACTAGAATATAAATTATTCATATCAAAGAATATGATTCTCTCCTCAGAGAACTGGGTTGATGTAAGTGGGCTGTATAGAAATTGGATACCCAAGATTGGGAGCATAAAGGCATGAAGTGACTAGCTTACAAATTTTCATAGATGGGGGGAATATATTCATAGGATTAAGGTATAGGTGGTAGTTAACTACAATTGTTAGGTATAGAATATTGTCTTGTTCACTTATAGAATATTATGTTCAAAGAGGTTTTGGCACATTTTCAGTTTCATGTATTTTAGTTTTATCCTGTTAGGTATAAATATGCTTTTCTTGTTGTTTTGTTAAAAATTATGTCTGGTTAAAGAGTTGTATGGAAGTGTTAAGTTGACAAGGCGTGGTCTTTGGCAGTTGCATAATCTCCTGTCAACTTGTGAAGGGGTGGAGTCTAGCCTGTCAATTAGATCACAGGTTGATGACTTTATTTGGAGGCGCCAAAGAGATAATTAGCTCACTCTCTGCTTCATCTCTCTGCTGACAAGACACAGGGAGCTGTGCTAGAGCGTTGGAGCTGGAGGAGCCACGTGGAGACCCTGCCAGCACTGAGATGCTTCCACTGCCACTGAATCCACAAGACTTTCCACCCCCTGGCTGTGATCTTCCTTTATTCAGTGTCATTGCATGTTTCGCGTGAGTCTGAAGAAGAATTTATAAATTGGTTTTAGACATATGAGCTAATATCAGAATTATGGACTTGATCTGGGCTGGGCTGGGTTGTTTTCTTAATATACAAGTGCTGTTTTATATGAAGCTCTTTCTTATATATATACACATATGAACGTCTATGAATTTGTTTCTCTAGTTAACCCAGACTAACACATTAGGATCCAGTGGTGGTGGGACTAACACAAGTTTCCTTGAGTTTGGGTGGATATAATTCTATCATATGTTTGATGATTGATTTTTCCATGTCTTTTTTGACAATGAATGCCGCACCATCCTCTGGATTGTGTTATTCCCAGCATAGTAAATCATGTGATTTTAAAAATTCAAAATAGCCATTACTAGTCCATTTCTGCTCTTGAATACCTAGTATATCAATGTTGATGAGTTCCATTTAATTTTTGACGCCTTATAATTTTCCTAGATTCATACTTAGCACATTCCAAGTTCTGGTCATTAGTAGATTTCTGAAACTCTTTCTCCTTACCTTAAGTTTTGCCTTACCAGCAAATGAAGATCCTGAAGGCCCCACTGCCGCAGGTTTTACCCAACTACTATCACCACAGTCCACCCCACTCTGAGAAGTCAGCTCCTCTTCAGTCACATTTCAAGTGCTTTGTACCCTAAGGGCCCTTCTTTAGGCGCCATCTCCAGCAATGTGCTGCTTCCACTCATTAGGTTTTCAGTATCTGACAATGTTTCGAGGCTATGCCTAAGGTTTTCTTAAGTGGAAAGCTGAATCCTTCTTTATTGTCTGCTCTTAGTCTGGAAGCTCCACCGAAACCGTTTCACTTTGGGCGACCCTGCTGGCATTTGAAACACCAGCAACATAACCTCCAGTGTCACAGCAATACCTAAGCCACCACAGTATAACAAACTGACAGACAAATGGTGGGAAATTGATGATAACAGCAGCATATTCTTCTATGGTTTGCTAGGTGAATTAGAGAAAATAATCCCATAAAGTGCTATAACAATCTCTAGAATATGTTGTCTGAGTTAAGTGTCAGTTATTACTTACATTGACCCTATCCATGTACAACGGAATAAAACACTACATGGTCCTGCATCATGCCATGTTTGATCCTGTTTTAGAGATAGCATATGTCCATCTCCTTGAGAGTACTCCTCCGGAGATTACACCCTCCAGATAACATGTGGAAAGTATGTAGGATGAAGTCTTCCCATCCCAGTTTCTAAAGATAATTTAAACTATATTTTTACAAGATGTATTTTTCCTTCTTCTGGCAGTATATTCAATATTTTAGCCAACACTATAAGCCAAAGGCTTCAATTCTTCCTCTATCTTCCTTATTGATTGACCTGATTTTTCATGCCTATGAGGTGATTGAAATTAACATGGCTTGGGTAAAGCACACCTTAATCCTCAAAGTAATATTTTGGCTTTTAGCATTACTTTGTAGCATATTTGCCAAATCAATGTTACTTGATTCCTTGACTATTGCTTCCATGGATATTGATTGTGGAGGAAAGTAAAATAAATTTTTTGGAAAACTAGTATTTTCTTTGTTTATGATGATATTGCTTATAATGGTCTAGTTGTGGGGGCTTTGCTTATTTTTAATGCCAAAGTGTAATCCATACTGAATGCTGTAGTCTTTGATCTTCATCTGGTCTTCAAAATTTTCACTTTCAGAACGCAGTCTTATCATCTGCATTTTGCATTTACAGCAAATTCGTGCTCTAAACATTATGTCATGCTCTATATTCTATTGACCAGCTCCTCAGATTATTTGCAGAGCATACAAACTATATAATTATGGTGAAATAATACAAGCCTGACTCAACTTTAAGAAAACTATGCTATGCCCTCTTGTTCTGCTCATGTTCCAGGAACAGAATTACATTTTGTGGAATTTTCATTCATATTATCTATAATTTGGCATGATCCACGCAGTTGAATGGCTTTGCATAGTCAATAAAAAGCAGGAAAACATCTTTTGGGGTTATGTTAGTCTGGGTAGACTAGAACAATAAATCCATGGACACATATATGCACAAGAAATGCTTTTATCCACAAGAGCAACTGAACATTGAGAAAGCATTTCACACAGTCCAGATCAAATCCATAAATCCAACATTGGCCTATATGTCTGATACCAATCTATAAAGTCCTCTTCAGCCTCACAAAGCACAGGCAATGATACTGAATGTAGAAGATCACAGGCCAGTGGGTCGAAAGTCTTTTGATCCAGTGGCATTGGAAGCATCTCAGCACTGGCAGGGGTCTCTGCATGGCTTCTCCAATACCCAGGGCTGCATCAGGGGGGGTCCATGTGTCTTGTTAGCTGATATGTCTCCCAGGGTGTGAGCAGAAAGAGAGTCTCTCCTGCCTCCCAAGAGGAAGTACCAGATTTCTCTGAATTCTCAGGAAAAGGCCATGTCCACCCAGAAGCCTCATTGGCTATGATCTGATTGACAAGGTAGACTCCACCCCATACACTCCTAATCTTCAAATTGACAAATGGTTATATATCTACCACAGGGGTTCTCTGATTTTGGCTATAATCCTGATGATATCAAAACAGAGCAAACAACAAATATTGTTATTTTGATGTAATGCATTATATATTATCTTTAATTTGGAGAATTTAGGAGAATTTTCTGCTAGTAGTAATACATTTTTCTTTACTTTTTAAAAATCATTTTAATGGGAGAGAGTCATACTTCTCTTATCACAATCTATGCATCCATCCATTGTGCCAAGCACATTTGTACATATGTTGCCATTATCATTGTCAAAACATTCTCTTTCTACTTGCCCTTGGTATCAGCTCCTCATTTTTCCTCCCTCATTAACCCTTGATAATTTATAAATTGCTATTTTTTCATGTCTTACACCAATAGCTGTCTCCCTTCACCCACTTTTCTGTTTTTCATCCCCCTTGTTGAGGGTGTGTGTGTTATATATTAATCACTATGATCAATTCCCCCTTAATCCCCCCATCCACCCCCCTACCCTCCTGGTATTGCTACTCTCATTATTGGTACTGAAGAGTTTATCTGTCCTTTATTCCCTATGTTGTGAGCTCTTCTCTGTACCAGTGTACATGCTTTGGTTTAGATGGATCTGTAAGGTAAAATTGGGGTCATGATAGTGGGGGGGCATTAATTGGGTCATGATATTGTGGGGAGGAAACATTGAAAAACTAGAGGAAAGTCGTATGTTTCATCAGTACTGTATTGGCTAATCTCTTCCTTGTGACCTTTCTGTGAGGAGATGTTCAATTGTCTACAGATGGGATTTGGTTCTCCACCCTGCCCTCCTCATTCACATCAATATCTTTTTTTTGTTCTGGGTCTTGGATGCCTGATACCTGAGCCTATCAACACCTCATGATCACACAGACTGGTGTGCTTCTCCCATGTGGGTTTTGTTGCTTTTCAGCCAAATGGCTGCTTGTCTTCAAGCCTTTAAAATCCCAGGTGCTGTATCATTTGATAGCCAGGCACCATCAGCTTCCTTTACCACATTTGCTATGCACACATTTTGTCTTCAGTGATTGTGTCAGGAAGGTGAGCGTAACAGAATGCCAGGTTATTAGAACAAAGAGTTCTTGCATTGAGGGAGTACTTGAGTAGAGACCTGATGTCCGTCTGCTACCTTAATACTTAACATATAAATATTTATACATAGATCTATTTCCCTATCTTTATATATAAATATATTTACATATGTATATGCCTGTATTTACACCTCTTTACATGTCTTTTGCCTCTTACCTGCCTCTAATTCCTTTTGCTTTCCTCTTTTTCCATTATCATGTTTGACCTTCATTTGGCTTTCACGAATTCCTCAAGACATTTTTTATAAGCAATGTTTTTCTTTTTATTAAAGTAACTGTGTTGTATAATGATGAGATTAGCTTAACCACTGAAATCTTAGAATCATATTGATAATCCCACTTGCAATCAAATTTATATCAATCTAGATGGGTTAATTTATATTATAATGCTAAAATTATCTAGTTTCAGTGGATTAGCAAACCACATTGTTCATATAAAGACCATAATATACCCTCTATAAAAGATTTTGTTTGTTTGGTTTGGTTTGATGTTATGGTTCCTTTTTGTGCTAAAGACAAATCATAGTCACTTCTCCAGCTGATTACTAAACTTCACTTCTCAAACTCATGTTCGATAACAATATTGGGAGCTTAAAATTGGAATGTATTTATAATAATAGATCAACGAATTCTATTAGGACTTCCCCTGCTCTGTTTCATTGAATCAGTTGTTCAATATTTACCAACACAAACTTTATATTAATGCACCCTCTCATGAGCCTACCATAAAGATAAAAGAGATGGAGATTTAATCACCAACTTTTAAATGCTTTGAAGTGGAATTACATGATATAAAATAAAAATATCAAGCTCTTTTCCCCACCCTGTATCCGTGCAATGGAAAGGATATGCTTGTACTTACTTAAAGTGAGAAAACAAGCTAAGTGGTTAAATGGGAATAAGAACATCACATAAAGGAAAGTGCAAAATCTCCGAGATTTGAACCATAGCAAGGAGGCCAGTTGGTTGGTCAGAGAGAATAACTTGGAGAGAGGTGATCTAGAAAGTTAGAAGCATATCCACGAGCCAAGTATTTAGTGAAGTGAGATGAAAATCCACTTGACCGTGGTAGGAAGGTGTGGTGGGTATAACATTATGTGACTTCAAGTTTTAAAACAACAACTCACAATGATCCTTTTAAAGAACCACATGTATACTTCTAGTTGAACAATGGAACGACTGTAAATGAGCAACAGAACACTGGCGGAAGATGGAGGCTGGGGAAACAGAGTTGTACAGAATTCAGGAGATCAGTTCTGTTTAACTGTCCAAATAAGATTTGAGTATTCTACAGAGATAGGAAACAAGATGTCTTGACATATTTTATTCATACATACTGGCCTACTTTGGTTTGGGAAATGCACTGTGATAAGAATAAAAACTAGAAAGTTGCCTCAAATTTGTGCCAGGTGGAATATTTGTATGCAGTTTGTTTAAGACAATTTTCTACAATGACCTTCACAGAAGCAGACAGCAATTGAAATGACTAAGCTTGAAAACTGACTGGCGCTGTTCAATCAGGAAAATAGAATATTTCAGAAACATCCCTGAATACTTATACGGTATGATTTGTCTTCTTAAAGAAAGCACCTACACATGGAGCTCAGTTTGATCTCTGACTAGTATGCTACAGAGACAAAACCAGATTGCTGATAATTTTACTTATATATATACCGCTAGATATATAACACAAGAAATTAACTATTAAATTATATTCAGATAGATATATAATACAATATATATACATATATACATACATAGATATGTATTATATATAGATATATAATACAAGAAATAAACAGGTAAGTTATAAAGCAGTACAAATGGCTCAGTGTAACACTCTGAGAGAGTTGTGAGACACTGGTAGTCCTTCAAGTCTTGAGGGCTATCAGGTAGTCCTCTGTAGAGAGATTTAGACTATCCTGGCACAGGCAACAAACAGCAAGGCAGGTCACCAACAGTCAGCCAAGTCACCAACAGTCAGTCCCCAACTCCAGAGATGTACATTCCAAGTCTCTGGCGAAGCAGGTCTTAAAGGGGCCTCAAATTGCAGCAACACAGTCCATGGGTTAGGTGTACCACAGGGAGTGTAGCTTGCAAATTGAGGCACAGAACAAGCAAGGCAGTCACACACTGGTATCCGATGATCAAAGAGCGAGAGGCAAGAAAGGAAAGGCTCGCCAAGCCATTTATCCCTCTGACCTTCAATTAATCCCACATGTGTTTATAGGCCAGGCTGGCACAATAAATTAACTATCTCAATCCACCCCTTGCCAACATGGCACCTGTATACAATTCATTAGCCATACACACTTATAAAATTTCCAGACATTGATGAACTCACACTTATACTTATCATCAATCATCTATCATACATATAAATGAAAACACACTGAGTCCAATTATATCTGATATATCATACCTGAACAAAGCAGAGATATGCAATAAGGACATAAAAAGAAAATACATTGACAATTACAAATCTCACTTTTGCGATTGATCACGTGGTCATAAGTGATAGGTAGAACTACCTTCTTCTACTATCCACTCTGTGTTACCTTTGCCCTCAGCAAGCACCTCAGCTGGCTGTGTTTTAGGGTGACCCAGACCTTCATTCCTGAGGGGTCAAGGTCATTATAAGTCCTGTCATGATTGGGTTGCTGTAACTTACCATTTACTTTAATAACAGGGCATGGTAACACTAAGAGTTGGCTTATGGGATCTCCTGGATTGCAGACATATCCTTCTTTACCTCCATTATGTAACACCAGTCCAATTTCCCCTTGGTAGTCAGGATCAATCACACCACTTAGTACAGTGACACCCTTCCTGACCTGTTGATCCAAAGGCATGAGAAGCCCAAAGTGGCCAGGGAGCATTCTCAGCTGCCAGTTCAGTGGAATCTGTGCTGTGTTTCCAGGTGGGAGATTTCCTTCCTTTGGGATCAGGACCACCAGGCCTGAATAACACAGGGACGGGAAGCAAAAATGCCGCAAGGGGATCACTATGAGTAATAGTGAGTGGTGCCACTCCAGCTTCCACCCCTTGGTCCTGGACCCTTGAATTCTGGCTATTGGAGACACAGCATATATTGGCCACTGGTTTAGATTGTATACGGCTTCCTGGAGAACATTGCCCCAACCCCACAAGTTGTTGCCACCTAATTGGCGCAATAATTATGTTTTTAGGAGCCTATTCCATCGTTCTATCAAGCCGGCAGCTTCAGGATAATGAGGAACATGATACAACCAGTGGATTCCACAGGAATGGGCCCATTGTCACACTGTATTTGCTGTGAAGTGAGTTCCTTGATCTGAAGCAATGCTACGTGGGATGCCATGACGGTGGATGAGGCATTCTGTAAGTCCACGAATAGTAGTTGAGGCAGAAGCATCACGTGCAGGGAAGGCAAATCCATATCGAGAGTAGGTGCCTATTCTAGTAAGAACAAAATGCTGTCCCCTCCATGCTTGAACTGGTCCTATGTAATCAACCTGCCACCAAGTTGCTGGTTGATCTCCCCGAGGAATGGTCCCATATCTTGAATTTAATGTTGGTTTCTGCTGCTGGCAAATGGGACACTCAGCAGTGGCAGTGGCCAAGTCAGCCTCAGTGAGTGGAAGTCCATGTTGCTGGGCCCATGCATAACCTCCATCCCTGCCGCCATGTCCACTTTGTTCATGTGCCCATTGGGCGATAACAGGAGTGGCAGAGGAAAGAGGAGGACCAGTCTCCACAGCGCGTGTCATCTTATCCACTTAATTATTAAAGTCCTCCTCTTCAGAGGTAATCCTTTGGTGAGCGTTCACGTGAGATACAATTAACTTTACTTTCTTGGCCCATTCAGAGAGGTCTGTCCACATACCTCTTCCCCACACCTCCTTGTCACCAATTTCCAGTCATGGTCCTTCCAATTCCCTGACCATCCAGCCAAGCCATTAGCCACAGCCCATGAATCAGTATACGGTCTCACATCTAGCCATTTTTCCTTATATGCAAACTGAACGGCCAGGTGCAGTACTCAAAATTCTGCCCGTTGGAAAGATTTCCGTTCACTACTGTCCTTTAGGGAGATCCCAGAAAGGGGCTGTAGTGCTGTTGCTGCCCACTTACGAGTGGCACCTGCACATTGTGCAGAGCCATCCGTAAACCAAGCATGACTTTTTTGGTCTTCACTTAAAGTATGGTAAGGAACTCCCCAGGAGGCCAGAGGTGCAGACTGAGAGAAAGGAGACAATGTGACAGGAGTGGAGACTGTGGGCATTTCAGCCACTTCTTCATGCAGCTTACTTGTCCCTTTCAGGTCCTACTTTCACCCAAACTCATATATACCACTTCCATTTAATAATGGAGTATTGCTGCGAATGTCCAACTTTATGATTCTGTGGGTAAGACAATACCCAGTTCATGATAGGTAGTTCAGGCCTCATGGTGACTTGGTGGCCCATGGTGGGGCATCAGTCTCCACCAAGCCTCAGTAACAGGCCAACAATTGTTTTTCAAAGGGGGAGTAGTTGTCTGCAGAGAATGACAGGACTTTACTCAAAAATCCCAATGGTCTACGCTGTGATTCACCAATAGGGGTCTGCCAAAGACTCCACACTGCATCTTTATCTACAACTGACACCTCTAGCACCATTGGGTCAGCTGGATCATGTGGTCCCAGTGGCAAAGCAGCTTGCATGTCAGCCTGAACCTGTTGAAGAGCCTTTTCTTGTTCTGGGCCCCACTCAAAATTGGAGGTTTTTCGTGTCACTTGATAAATAGGTCGAAGTAGAACACCCAAGTGAGGAATATGTTTCCTCCAAAATCCAAAGAGGCCCACTAGCCATTGTGCCTCTTTTTAACTCCTTGGGGGCACTAAATGCAATAGCTTATCCTTAACTTTATTAGGAATATCTCGACATGTCCCACACCACTGAACCCCTAGAAATTTTACTGATGTGGAGGGTGCCTGAATCTTCGTTGGGTTAATTTCCCAACCTCTTGTACTCAGATATTGTACCAATGAATCTAGAGTCTTTAATACATCCTCCTTAGTGTGTCTAATCAGCATAATATCATCAATATAATGGACCAGTGTGACATTTTGTAGAATAGACAGGTGATCAGGTTCCCTTTGGACTCAAGTGTGGCACAGGGCAGAAGAGTTGCTGTACCCCTGGGGGAGACTTTTGAAAGTATATTGTTGCCTCTGCCAGGTGAAGGCAAACTGCTTCTGGTGGTCCTTCGAGACTGGTATTGAGAAGAAGGCATTAGCCAGATCAATAGCTGCATACCAAGTACCAGGAGAATTATTAATTTGCTCAAGCAATGAAATCACATCTGGAACAGCAAGAAAAAAAAAACATAGGATGGGTCCGGGGGCTTACTGGACCCACAGTGAGGCATACCTGAGCTAAAACTCCATTGATAACTTGACATCCATAAGCCCCCACTCTGACTGGTGGGCCTTTGAAATACTTTGGGTCTCCTAGAATTAGTGTCAGTTCTGAGTCAGTGTCCAGTAATCCCAGAAAAGTTTGATTATTTCCTTTCCCCCAATGAACAGTTACTCTTGTGAATGGCTGCAGGTCCCTTTGGGGAAGACTAGAAGAAAGATTAACAGTATAGACCTTCGGTGATGTAGCAGGGCCCTCCTTCAAAGGGACCCGGCCTTCCCCTCATTCAAGGGGTTATGGGTCTGTAAACTGGCTCAGGTCTGGGAATTGATTGAGTGATCGTGACTGTCTATTCTGCTGTTCACCTGATCTACCATTCTTCCGCTTGTATAGATCACATAAATATTTAGTAGGTTCCCCATCTATTTCATTCCTAGGGACACAGTGGCTAAGTAGCCAATGCCATAAGTCCACATGAGACAGGTTGCTTTGATTACTACAGAAACCGTGTTGCTATTATAACCACGCTCACCCTGTCTCTGTTGATTCAGTGCTGACACCTGCTCTCTACCATGGCAGGGACTAATCAGCCCCATTGTGGGCAAATATCAGAGTTCACTTAGGGAAGTGCCCAATGTTAATCCTGGTGCGCATAAAATAGCAATTACAGGAGTCTTAAAAGATGCTGGGGTCCACTTCACAAACTTGTTCCTTATAGTTGTGGTAAAGGGAATGTCCTCAGGACACCCCCTTTTTGGGTCTATGGTAGATCCATTCCAACATACCAGTTTCTCTAAGCTTTTGGATGTCATCCTCTACAGTATACCAAGGTATGTCAGGTACTTCCAGTTGGTCTAATCTGGCAGTCCGTGATTCATTAAACCAACCAAATAAAGAATTAGATCCTCTCAGCCTCTCTCAGGGAGATATTGAAAGAAGAGTCTGTGCTTAGGGGTCCCATATTCGGAAACTCAGACCAGTCTAATATTACATTCCATGCACCAGTATCCCACACCCTTAGTAACCATTCCCAGGGATATTCCCCAGGCTTCTGCTTGTATGTATTTGAGAATTGAAGCAGATCTTTACGAGTATAGCATGCTTCTTCTTGGGTAATCATCTCAACCTCACCTTTAGGAGCTTTCTGATACTTAATTTTAGTGACAGGTCTAGCAGAAAAAATGGGTGGTGAGGGTGTTTCCTGGGTGTTCTCAGCAACATATTGTAAGGCATCTTCCTCAGGTAATGCTACTGATGCAGCCCCATGTGTCATATCAACTTGAATAGTTTGGCTAATCTGCTCAGGTGTGGATTGTGAATCAATACTTTCATCTGGAGGGGTGGATCTATTGACTGGGGTGGGTCAATTGTTTCTAAGGACTTAATATCCTCCTCTTCTGGATCATTGGCCCATATGTTCCCAACCCATGTTTCAGGGTCCCCACTTTTCCCAAACAATGCCCTTACTTTGGTTTCGGACACTGTTCTAGATCTGCAATTCAGCTTCTGTTGTAATTCAGCCACTCACATAATGAGACTCTGGACCTAGTTCTTAGCAATGCCAGCTCTTTTATTAGGAAAGAAGGCTCTCCTTTGTAGCACAGATGGAAGTTTTCAAACCCATTAGTCTGCACCTGAGGCGTACTTTTGAGGCTCTGAGACCATCCATCTCCTTACTCACTCTTTCCATTGTAAGAAGGACCAGCAACCAGTTTCCCTATACTTGTCATCCTGACAAAACTGAAAAATATCAAACATACGATCACTCAGAGCCTCTCCTTTAACTAGCATCTCATCTATCGGTGATACTACTTTAGATATTATCTTTGTTATTTCACACCATGGATTAGGAGGAGTAGCAGACTTATCCATGCTTTGGGGTGTTGAAGTAGCATTACTAGTGTTGAGTAATCAGGCTGGAGAGCCATTTTAAAAAGCTCATATTTACAATTTTATTTCTCTAGAAACACTCCTGGTACCAAAATGTGTTAGACAAGGTTATCTAGAGAGGCAGAACCAGAGGCTGATAATTAGATAGACAGACAGAAGAAATGAACTGTTAAATTATATACAGATAGATATATACATAATATAAGAAATTAACAGTTAAGTTATAAAGCAGTACAAATGGCTCAGTGCAACTCACTTCCATGAGAGAGTTGAGAGACACTGGCAGTCCTTCAAGTCTTGAGGGCCTCCAGGTAAGTCCTCTGTAGAGAGAATAGGCTATCTCAGCACAGACAGCAAACAGCAAGGCAGTCACCAACCGTCAGCCATGTCACCAACAGTCAGTCCCCAAATCCAGAGATGTACATTCCAATTCTCTGGTGAGGCAGGTCTTAAAGGGGCCTCAAATTACAGCAACATAGTCCACAGGTTAGGTGTCCCATAGGGAGTGTAGCTTGCAAATTGAGGCACAGAACAAACCAGGCAGCCGCACACTGGTTCGATGATCAAAGAGCAAGAGACAAGAAAGGAGAGGCTCACCAAGCCATTTATCTCTTCGGCCTTCATTTAATCTCACATGTGTTTATCAGCCAGGCTGGCCCAATAAACTAACTGTCTCATATGCTTTTGCTAATTCTTCTCAAATTTCTTTTTGATTTTGGACATATAAAATTGCTTTAAAATTTTCATGGAAAAAATGAAAAATTTGAATTAATTGATAATGGAAATTTCCCGTACTTTATACTTCATATATATGATTCAATTTATCTGAAATTTAGTTATTTATGAAATTCTTACTAAACTTTGTCTAGGGATCTTCTTACTGGTTCAGTCTATTAATAGGCAAATAATTTACTAGTTCATCAATAGTATCCTGCTCCCTCATATTAGTAATATCTGTTGAAGCTTTGCTAATCAAGTCAGTTTACTGTAATGAGTTATTGTCTATTTGCTGAGACATTCAGGAAATGTTCTCAGGATTTGCCTTTATGTTATTTGGATATAATGTAATAGTTTCCAATGATATATATAGTTATGTACTTTAACTGAGTAAAATTTAAATTATTATTCAATTTCAAGATTTTTACCACATAGGTTTTGACTAGTACAATCCTCAAAAAATCATATTTCTCATTGTGGTGAAGAAGGAGAACAAATCCCCTCACTTGTATGCAATTTAACCTCATCATTTTGTGTGATGGTGACTGGAATACAATGTGACTGTTACATTAAAGGGGCCTCATTAAAGAATGCAGAAATTTGGTCATATAAGAATCGTTTGCTGTTGTTGGTGGCTTTTGTTAATTTTTCAGCTTCGCTGTTTAGTTTTGCTCTATTTATGATTCTATGTTTCTAAATATAAATTAAAAGGAAGAGTGGGTTTAGAGAAGCCCTGGTGGAACAGTGCATTATACATTGTGCTGCTAAATGGTAAGTCAGCAGTTTGAAACCACCAGCAGCTCCATGAGAGAAAGATGAGTCTTTCCACTTAGAAAAAGATCTACAGTCTTGGACACCACAGGGCCATGTCTATTCTTTTTATATTGTCACTTTGAGTCAGAATTGATTTTTGATATTGACAGTGAGAATGGGTATTAGAGTTGTGATTTATTGGTAAATATGAATATTGACAACCTATTCTAAGTGGCCTTTGTTATTGTTGTTAACACACACCCCTGCAGCCCTTCTTCCAACACTGCAGCGGCACGTGAAGTGTTGGCACTCCCAAAGTTCTCCCCTGGATCTGGCAGGGAACTGTGAAGAGGCGTGCACCCCAGTCACATACTAGTGAGCTTAAGTAAGACTATGCTCAGACCTATCAGCAGAAAGCCTGGAAGAGGAGGGTAGAGTGGAGCAACATCTTCCAAAAAGTGGAAAGAACAAAACACCTGCCCAAGAATTCTTTACCCTGCTAAATTATCCATCAAGATAAATGGGGAGACAAGGATCTTCCAGGACAAGGAAAAACTAAAAGAATGTGCTGTCAGACACCCAACC